>NW_026697874.1:0-40000 GCF_030435755.1 Ochotona princeps | reverse complement strand
AATATATATATATATACATACATATGTGCATGTTCACATATATATATATATATATGTATATGTTGACAGTGTGTGCGTCGTAACACTGGTGTCCTCTACTTTCTGTGTTTCATATATGAATCTATATATATATATATGTATACATATACATGTGTACTTAAAACATATATATGAATATATATTTGATATATGGCTCACTGGTTTGTAAGTGCTGTTTCTTTGAAGAATATGTACATCCACCCGTTGTGAATTTACGCACCTGATGTATCCCCCTATCTGACGTCTGTTTCTCTTTCTCCTTTCAGTGCTTTCTCTCCCTCTCTCTCCGCATCACACGTATATATATGTATACATAAATATATATATACATAGAGAAATATCAATATAGATCTAGATATAGATATCGGTATAGGTATAGATATATATATGTATATATTTATGTATGGAGTATAAGTCGCATCACATGTGTATATATATATATATATATATATATATGTACAAGGTATATGTTCGTCGGTGGTGCCTACTATACATTGTATATGTATAAATTTAAATACTTGTCGCTAGTACCTAAGGTGTGTATGTGTGTGTGTGTGTATGCGTGTTAACATCTATGTCCGGGTTACACCTGTCTCTTATACGTCCCTTTGTACATATATATATATATACATATACCTATGTGTATATATACATATATATGTATACATATATATATATATGTATATGTATATGCATGTATATTTATATATAATGACTGAAATATGTGTTAATAGTACGTATGCGCTCCTATTTTGATGCGCACAACTCCTTTATTTCTCTGCTGCATGTGTGTTCGGCAGTCAGTCAACACCAGTCCGCCGCTTCTGTTGTCTTGCTGTGGTAGACGTGGGCAATTTCTTTCGCTTCTTTTTTATTTTCTTTGTTTCTCTCCTCCACTCTTTCTCTCGTTCTATCTCTCTCTGTTCTTCGTTCTCCCTCTCTCTCCCCTTCTTCCTCCGTCTCCCTTGTCTCTTTGTCTCTCCGCTTCCCGTATCTCGCTTCTTCGTGTTTGTACATGACCTACTCGATGCAAGCGCACACATGTATTTACATATATACGAATATGTATACATGTATGTAGATATAGATATAAGTATGTACAGATATAGATCTCTATGTATATGTATATATACATGTACGTTCGTAGAATGTGGCTTAGGATTATGACTTTATTTTTCTCTTACGTGCCTTGAGAACACTTTCTACAACTTTCTCTTTTATTTTGTCTTCTATCGTGCGTGCATCTCCGCTTTCTTGTCTCAAATCCTCTCTTCCATATCTACTGCGTGTATACATGCACTACACCTCGAGTTCTTGCGCACACATGTGTATGTGGGTATACCGTTTTATGTATGACCAGCGTACCCATAAATGGATTATGTATGTTCCCATACACACATGTGTGTGTGTGTGCAGGAATGTGTGTATAGGCATACGTAAGCACAACATATGTGGAATGGATGTATTATAGGTACGCTTCTATACTCGTATAGATGCGCGTGTGTGTATGTGTGTTTGTGTATACGTTTATGTGAGAACCAACGCGTGTACCATATATCTCCAGAGAGAGACACACACACACTATGTGTGTGTGCATGTGTGTGTGTGTGTACATACATGTATGTAAGAACTACGCGTATTTATAAATCGAGTATGTAAGTTTATATAGAACATCTACACACTTGAACTGTTTTACATGCAGATCGCTTTATTCGTCTTCCCTTTCACTGTCTGCGTCGGGTGGGCGTTGGGGAAGCCGTTGACGCTGGCTGTCGATCCGCTTAGCGCCCTCGTACTGCTGATGGCAGTACTCGTTGCTATGGGTATGTTGAAAATCACCATCCAAAAGAATGGTTTTCTCGTTTTCGAGGAAGAACAATAGCGGCAAAACCCTCACAAACGTGCTCTACACTCAGTTAAACAACACCCAGACATATATGTATATATATGAATGTATATATGTGTATACACGTACGTATATATGTATATATATATATATATGTATATGGCTGAGTACGTGGTTATGGCTGTACGTGTTGCTGTGAGTATGTGGAAAAGCAGCAGTTGAAAGAAATCGTTTCGTGATTTGAACGAAGGAAAAATATCGGTGACACCTCACAGATGTGCTTAACACTCAATTAAACACACACACACACACATATATGCATATATATATATATATATGTATGCATGTATATATATATATATATGGGACTAAGAATATGGTAATGGCGGTACTGATTACTACGGGTATCCTGTTGAAAGAGAAAAAAAACCTCAGAGAGGCGCACAACACTCACGCAATCACACACAGATATGTATGTAGATATATATAATATATATTATATATATATATGTACACCACATACGTATATAGGACCCATGCGCTATATTACTGAAGCTGCCATGTGTTCCACAGGGGTGGGTTGGTGGCAGCGAAAGTTGTACTGATGCTGTCTGAAAATTATATCAACGACTTGGAGCTCCTCGTCAAAACACTTCACACTCACTGCCACATGCATATATATGCACCCACACATACGCATACACACACGCACAAACTTATTTCCACAATCACAACTAGTAGGTGTCTATTAAAGAGTATATATTCAAGTATGTGCTCTCAGAATGTTTTTCTAGTGTCGACGTATATTGTATGTGTATAAGTATTTCTCATAAAAGTATATGCGTACCTGTTTTGAGTAGGTCTGTAAGTGTCAACGTATGTGTAAGTATGTTACATATATATGTGTATTGAGTTTGTAGGTATTCTCTCTATATATGTGTCCAATATATGTAAATAGTTTTTCTCATGAATGTTTACAATGTACGTAAGTAATGTTTTTCATGAATGAACATAATGTATGCTAGTAGTATTTCCTCCTACAAGTATATATATCATATGTAGGTGTCTAGGTGGCGTTCTCCATAACTGTATGTAATGTATGTAAATAGTGTTTTTTTGCATGCACGTAATGTATGTGTATATTATGTAGGTGTGTAATTGATGTAATGCATGTGAGTAATATTCTTATGAATGTACATAAGAATGTATGTAAGTAGTAATTCCTATAATGTATATAATATATGTATATATGTATGTATGTATGTAAATGTATGTAAGGGGTATTTCACTTAATATATATATATATAGGACGTAAGTATTTGGTATATAACTGTACATAAAATTGTATGTAAGTATTATTTCTCACAAATGTATACAATGTATGTATAAGGAGTATATCTTATATTTGTACATAATTGTGAATGTATATACGTATACTTCCTATAAATGTATATAACATATATAACCAATATTTCGTATATGTAAGTATGTGTTTTGTCAGTATGTGTCGAATCTACAAAATATATCCAAGTGTTTCCTCCAGCAACATGTGCATTTTTGTGTGAGTATCAAGAGGCTCATATGTACATATGTGTATGTGTGTGTGTCTACGGAGAACTATCTCTAGACGTAGATGTACATGTCTGTACATCCTCTGTTTTTCTCTGTCTCTTTCAGTTTATCACTCTGTTTTCTATACCAGGATTGTGAATGACATCATTAGTTCCGGAACGAATATTTCCTCAGCCTCCATGTTCTTCAACATGAAACTTTTTCCCAGCACCATCTAGTGTGTATGTATGTATGTGCAGCCATCGTTCAAGACGGAGAGAGCAACTGGCTCGAGGGCGTCATGCTGATGGCTGCATATCTTATGATAGCCATAGTCTTCTGGTATGATAGCCAACCGGCTTCACATAATTCTTCACAAACTAGTTCTTCTTTTTCTCTTACTGCTATTACTGCGAGTGCTGCTACTGCTGCGGCAGCGGCGCCACGGCTACCTTCTCCACCTCCTCCTGCTCCTGCTGCTGCTTCTTCTTTTGCTGTAGGGAAGGGCTCTCCTGTCAGCGTGATCAGTGCTTAGCTCTGAGAAACGAAAACTCGCAGAGAAATGCTTTACTTTCCACAGCAACGAAAAAGATATGTCGGCAAGCTATAGGTCGAGACATTCTACAGCTTCAGAAGACGTTTCTTTCTCTCTCTCTGTTTTTCTCTCTGTCTCTCTCTCTCCCCTTCACAGCACCAGAGGTGGAGGCAGAGGCTCATATCCACGTGAAAGTGCATAAGACATCTTCTCTTTCGTTTTTGCGACAGAATTATCTACCCCGTCTTCTTCGGAATGTCTCTTCCTCTTCTGGCCACAAAGTTATCTAACAATTCAGAAAATCCTCTTCGCTGTCTCTCTCTTTCTCTCTGTCTCTCTCCCTCTCTGTGTGAACCACGAACTGATCTACACTAATCCACCCTTACTACTACTACTACTAGTGGTAAACATTACCACTACTATTCCTACTACTACTACTAGCATAACACCTACTACTATTACTACTACTATTAGTACAATTACGACCACTACTCTTACTACTACTACTACTACCAGTACTACTACTACTACAACGAGTGTTACTACTACGACTGCTCGTACTACTAAATAATACTACTACTTCTCTTAGTATTTCTACTACTGTTATACCTACCACAACTACTAGTGTCGCTACTGGTACTACTACTACTACTATTAAAAATTACTACTACTATGATTACTACTACAACTACTAATATCAACACTACTACTATAACTAGTGGTTTGACGTTTCGGAAGGAAATATGACTACGCCTAGCACCTACTGCTATTATCATTATTGCTAATATATCATTGGAGATCCTTCTCGGTTCCCGCGTGCACAGGAACATATACAAGTCACTGGAAGTGTCTCTCCCTCTTCGTCTTTCTCTCTCCGTCTTTCTCTCTCTTTCTCTCGTGCAATAGCAGCGTGTACAAATACACGGTTGAAAAAACCTTTGTCGTCTTTTTCTTTTTATTGCAACAGAAGTACCTATCCACAACTGCATTCAAAGTATCTCTCTCTGTCCTCTTCTCTTGAAACAACAGAAACATCTACCAAAGCCCTTAAAAGCAATTGTGCTTTCTCTCTCTCTGCCATCAGGGATAACGAAGCGAAAGAGCTATACTATTACGAAATTTTACAGAAAGGTTACCCTCTTGTAGTAACGAGACATGTCGTCAGCACAATGCAACTCTCTACTGAAATATGAAAATATTTTTAATTTTTCGTTTGTAAAAACAGGCCATCACAGCAGCTGACGTTCCATGAGGCTGTAAAAATAATTTTTTTGGGAATTTCTATATATAACAGAGAGACCACCACAGCAGCTGACATTCTACGAGATTGTGTGAAAATTGTTTTGAATCTTCCTTCTCTATCAGGCAACCCCCCACAGCACTACATTGCGGCTGAAGCAGCAGCAGCAGGTGTAGTAGTAGTGGTGGTAATAGTAGCAGTAATAGTAGTAATAGTACAGCAGCAGCAACGGGCGTAGTAATAGTAGTAGTAGTAGTTTTGCAGCAGCAGCAAGAGTAGTAGTAGTGGTAGTAGTAGCAGTAGTAGTAATAGTACTGCAGAAGCAGCAGCAGCAAGAGTAGTAGTAGTGGTAATAGTAGCAGTAGTAGTAGTAATAATACTGCTGCAGCAGCAGCAACGGGCGTAGTAATAGTAGTAGTAGTAGTACTGCAGCAGCAGCAAGAGTAGTAGTAGTGGTAATAGTAGCAGTAGTAGTAGTAATAATACTGCAGCAGCAGCAGCTGGAGTAGTAGTAGTAGTATTAATAGTAGTAGTAATGGCAGTAGTAGTACTGCGGCAGCAGCAACGGGAGTAGTAGTAGTAGTAGTACTGCAGCAGCAGTAGTAGTAGTAATGGTGGTAGTAGCAGTAGTAGTAGTACTGCAGCAGCAGCAGGAGTAATACTAGTGGTAATAGTAGTAGTAGTACTGCAGCAGCAGCAGCGGAAGTAGTAGTAGTAGTAGTGGTCATAGAAGTAGTAGTAGCAGTAGTAGTGGTGGTAGTGGAGCAAGTAGCTGCACTGGTGTGTCTTGGTGTCTATAAGCCGTTCTGTGAGGTCTAACATTAAAAATCGAGGAAATACCCGTCACTTGTTGCCGTAAGTGTACTGTGTGTCCACAGATATGTGAGGAATTATACATTTCTCCCTCTGCTTCACAATAGAATGGCCAGAGCAAGAGCAGCAGCACGCATTTGACAACAAAAGTGTGAAATATAGCCTTTTCTTTTTCGTGACAGTAAGGCCACAGTAGCATTCGCCAAAACCGCGAAAAATTGCTTTTCAATCTTTTTTTTCCGTACAAGAGAGCTCATAGTAGCATCAATCACACAAAAATGTGAGCAGGATGTTTTTTTCCCCTCTCTCTCTCTCTTTCTCTTTCTCTGTCAAAGGTGAAGAGCAGCAGCAGACACTTTGCAGTATGTCGAGGACATGACTTCTCTCTTCTGTTTGTCGTAGGAATGCCACAGCGTATAGAGTCGATCTGCATTTTTAGAAAAGGCTGGTCTCTCTAATGGAACATACGGCACCCACGCAGCCACCACCATGTGATAAGAACAGGAACCTCTTTTTCCGAACAGAGATGCTATAATAGCAAACAGTCTGCACACACGTGTCTGTTGGAAACGCTTTGCTTTCTCAGCAAAAGCTTTATTACACACGTGACATATTCGACTCTTACTACTACGAGTACTACTGTCTGTGCTACTACTAGCACTACTGCTAGTAGTACTAGTACTACTACTACTGCTACTACTACTACTATTAGTACTACTGCTACTACTACTACTAATGCTATTACTATTACTATTGCCACAATACCAGTCCGTCAATCCTACAGTCACTAAGGCTATCACTACTACTACTACTAGTACTACGAGTCTATCTACCAACCTGCTGCAATTAGTATTGTAGTCTGTTAATACTACAATCACTGCTGCTACTATTGCCACTACGTCTACTGTGGCACTTCACTTATACATACTACAACCACTACTGCCGCTACTACTACTACTACTCTAATAAGAGTACAACTACCACTGCTACCACTACTACTACTAGTATTCCAGTCTTATATATATACTGCTGCTGCTGCTGTGCTTACATAGAGACATGAACGTATGCAGACACACACCACACCCTTGGCTTACACGACAGCAACAATTGCCGAGTGCATACTAGAGATGGTGTTGAACGAGAAGCAAACAAAAAATTACAGACAGATACCTGCTCTGGCCGCAATTTGTAGTTATATATATATATAGTACTAACTCTCCCTGTGTAATACTACTCTTACTACTATTCCAGTCTAATTCTACTAGTACTACTGGTCGAGAATAATACTACTAACATTACTACTATTCCAGTCTTATACTACAAGTACTACTGTTCCAGTCTGATCCTACTATCACTACTTACTACTACTCCAGTCTAGTACTATACTAGTACTACTGTTCAGTCTAATACTATTACGACTACTACTCCAGTCTACTACTACCACCAGTACTATTATTTTCTACTACCACTACTACAACTATTTCTACTATTACACTACTACTACTACTATGGGTAGCTTCTATTGTTCTCTTGTAGCAAAGGCGCCTGCAGAGTAATCGTGGTCAGCACTGTACACGCCTACTAACATATGCCGCAGACCCACCAACCACATACATATGTACATATAATGTATATATGTGTGTATATATATATATGACTGATTGCGGCAGAGCAGGTATTTTGTCTGTTATTTTTTTTGTTTGCTTCTCGTTCAACACCATCTCAAGTATGCATTCGGCAACAATAGTCACTGTCGTGTAAGCCAAGGGTGTGGTGTGTGTCTGCATACGTTCATGTCTCTATGTAAGCACTGCTGCTGCTGCACCTTCCCTGTCAAAGCGCACACACAGATAACGCGCTAGGGGCTGCTCAAGTATGTTTCTGTCTACTAGAATCCATCCACATTTACAATCTACATACACGCAAACAGGTATACATCCACTTATTTCAATGTATCTATGCACGGACGTATGTGTTTACATAATATGTAGGTGTATACGCTTTTCTCTCTATAAATGTATCTCTGTATAATGAATATATATGTATGAATGTACATGTTTACGACGTAAGTTTGTGTATATATATATATATATACATACTTGTGTATGTGTATGTATATGTATGTATGATTAGGTTTTGTGTATGTATGCGTATGTATGAGTATACGTTTATGTACGTGAGTATGTGTGTGTATATAGATATGTATGTATACATATGTCGGTGTATATAAATGTTATGTAGATGTATCACTAGATGTGTTCTATATATATATATACGTATACGTATGTAGTAAGTATGTAGTATGTACATATGTACACACGCATGCATGTACACATGTATGGCATGCACTATTACACTTGTGTGTACGTATGTGTGTGTGCTGAAGTCGTACGTGTGTTGAGAAAAGACACTGCCTGGCATATGTGCGCATCTCGAGCTGCTCGGCTTCTACTTTTTTTTTTATACATGTGCTTGAGAGAATATTACTACCAGCAGTGTGTTCTCTCCCTCTCTGTCTCATATAAATTGTACATCGCTGAATGTGTGTTATTACCCGCAAAGAAGTGACTATCACGTAAAACGTGGTATGTGTACGTATTGCAGTGTGCACATATGCAGCTACACAACTATGCCTACGTATACAACTATACATACCTACGTATTCACTGGGCCGTATATACACAAACAGATATGCATGCATATATGTAATACCTACGTCCTATCAAATATAGTATTGTAAGTCCATAGACCTAATTACATCCACATAATAAGATCAACACACATATGTATGCCTATTACCTACCTGTATTTGTGTATATCCATGGATATGGAGGCGTGTGCACACACAGACACACATATATACGTATATACACACATATTTAGATAGGGTATATATATATATATGTATAATATAAGGTCATTCAGCGATAATAGCGTAGATCGATGAAGCTCAATACGTCCACATATATATTAGCACACATATACATGCCTATTAAGCTTATATAGCAGTATATAATATGTATACCTGCGTATACACACACACACATACATACACAGCCCAACACCACCCCCCCACACGTACATATACACACATATACATACCATATATACATATACGTCACTTCCTCTGTGTGTCCCCAAGCCTTCATAAATGAAATCATGTCTGCCCCTAGTCACAAGTACGCCCCAAACAAACACCACGCCTAGTACATACATACATTAATACATACATACGTACATACCTGCATGCATACATACATACACGTATGCATATATTCGTGTGTATATAGATTACATATGTTTATGTTTCACACCTCCTCTGTGCTTCTCTATGCTTTGATAGATTATTTCGTTTCTGTCTGTAAGCCACGAGCATGAAACCCAAGCAAGCCCTGCGCATAATTTATATATATGTGTATTTCACCCCCCCTCCCCCCCCCCCACCACCCTTACCACTATGAAATCACAAACAGTAGAAGCTGCCTGCATCTGTGCAATTACATTCAATATCAGGAAAGGTGATATACGGCAGAATGGGGGTGTGTGAGAGACAGAGAACGTCATGCATATTTCTGTGCGTTTGGAGCCTTCGTTATTTTTGCAGTCTGTATTCTGCTCGATTTCGCAGATTTCTTCGTTTGTTGAATCGTGTGTGGGATTCTGACCGCGCGTGCTTGCGATGCTTGTCCTCCGTAGCAGATGTGGTTACTTATGGCTCTTGTGTTCTTCATATATATCTAAGGAAAGAGGGGGAGCCGATACTGTCAGCATACGAAAATGTTTGAGACATATATATATATATATAGAGAGAGAGAGAGAGAGAAAGAGAAAGACTGTTGTTAATAACAGCCCTTATGTTCTTTGAGGGGAGTGGGGTTCAGATGCTGTTCGTATACGAAGTTCCTCCAGACAGTGAGGGAAAAAGACTGTTGGTATCACCAGCCCCCACACTTTTTAAATGTATATTGAAGAAAAGAGGAGAAGCAGATGCTGTCAGTATACAAGACATAAATATATTAGAGAGAGAGAGAGAGAGAAAGTCTCTTGTTATTAACAGCTCCTATGTTTTATGCATTAAAGGCAAGAGGGGATCCAGAGTTACTGTCAACGAAGAGCAACGTTCTAGACATACACACATATGTATGTATATATAAATATATATATATTTATAAATCTGGAGAGAGAGACATGGGAGCCATGTAAAGGTTTCTTATGCGCTTATAGATGTTTCGGTGTCTCACCCTTTTACTGGGTAGGGGGTACGTAGTTACATTCGTACCCTTGATACAATGTTAAGCATTCCCTGTATAACATGTGAGTGTGTGCTTCCTATTCGTTTTGATGTCCTCAATGTGGTGGAGAGGGGGAACAATCACTTTCGAGCGTCTGCTGCTAATCCGAAAATCTCTTTTTGTTGTGGAGACGAGGTAACTGCCTAGACAGGCAGACGGGTGTGCGTTGGAAATGATTGAGACTTGTCATTTCGATCCGAACGAGAGAACTTGTCATGTCCACAATCACGTGAGCTCTTGAGCTCGTGAACGAAAACAAATGTAAATCCACAATTTCTGCAGAAGACACGAAGGAAGAGAAAATGATACGCCTACTCTAAAACTCCTAGCAGCAGTAATAGTAGTAGTAGTGGTGCTGGTAGTAGTAGTAGTAGTCCAAGTGGTGGTAATTATCAGTAGTAGCAGTATTACTAGTGGTAGTTGTAATAGTAGATCAGTGTAGATCAGTCTGTAATTCAGACAGAGACTGCAAAAGACAAGAAGGAAGAGAAAATGATACTTCCTCTTTTAAACCACCCACCAAAAACACCACAAACAACGTTTCGTAAGGCGTCCTCTCGTATACGGTGGACACGTTAGATATACCTGCACATATGTACATACGTAGCAGACATAGTGACATTAGTGTGCAGTCGGCCACCATATATATATATATATATATATATATATATATATATATATATATATTCATTTAGATACTTTCATCATATATTACGTATATAAGTATACATGTATATTCGGACACACATATATATATACTACATATATATATATATATAAATATATATATCTCTATATTTGTAGAGATGTGTGTTAGCTTATTATGAGATGGATATGTGCATGTAGATCTCGATGTATTTTGTACAGACGCATGGCGTACATGGAAGCCTGTATACTGGTTACACAGGCTTCCTCCGAGGTTGTGATAGATGTTCATTCAAATAGCTACGTATGGGAACATACACGTATGCTAATAGCAGAACATATGCGGACCATATATACACTTATGTGGTGCAAACCTAGAAACGCTAGCGCGTTTGCATTTCCCTATGCGTACGGCTACGTAAGACATACACGTATGGTGACAGCAACACATGTGTGTACGATAATATATACAGATATTTGGATATATATGGAGAGAATGAGAGAGAGATACATATGTACATGTGCTGCATATGTTTTGTGCGCGCTTTCGTCTACGCAGTTGTACGTCTACGTACACAGAGGTGTGTATGCAGTTAGTGGAGAAGGAATGTATACAGACTCACGTGCCTGACACGATTAAGGCGCATGACGACGCAAGCGACGCAGCAAAGCAAAGAGAACGGCTTTCTCCCTTTTAAAAGACATTCTTCTGACGACTTCCGGCTTCCTGCTGGGATCTGCTTGTCTAGAATAGCGCTACTGTTGCTGGAGCACTGCCGGCTCTGCATTCTTGTATTTCAAATCTATGTGTGCACTGACATGCCTACGAAGGCTCACAGTACCAACACGTACGCACACAGGCCACGAACATGCATGCGCAAAAAAGAACACACACACACACTCGATCCTCAAACGAACACCTACCTTCATATACATTCACCGGGCGTAGCTCTTCGTTTACACACAGGCATGAACATGCATGCGCAAAAAAACACACACACACACACACTCGATCCTCAAACGAACATCCGTATTCATATACATTCACCGCGCGTAGCTCTTCGTTTACACATTTTTTCAGTTCCTCCCGTCTCGCAGTTTACTACGGGCCCACAGACAGCCGTCATCGCGGTGTCTGTACCCGCGGGTGTCTTCCTGCAAGCGCTGAGACTGACGTTTTCGCGCGTGTGTGTGTGTATGTATGTGTGCGTCTAAATGACCTTACGCATAGGGAAGTGCGGACGCGCTAGCGGTTTTACAGTTGCACCACATAAATGTATATATGGTTTGCAAAAGTACCTGCGTGCGTACATGTACTTAGTCTGTGTGTGTGTATATATATCTGTATACATCTACGTGTGTATCTATACGTACGTATTTGCGTCTCTCGACATCCGAAAACAAGCACGTTGCTATGTGCACAGACACGTGTACTGGCAAACGGTCAATTTATGCAAGTCACCTTGCCAGGGTCACACGCGAGGCACGTGTCTGCGCGAGCGGGAAGGAAGTGTAGTGACCGCAAGCGTGCAGAGGCTGATACGGACACCAATACACACGTACATGTATAAGCACGAAGAGGTCTCGGCAGCATCGTCGTAGCCGTGACAGGGACCTCCGTATGCATGCGCGTCCACTCGCTTCTCCTGTATGTTTGCACGCTGGCGGAAGAGACTACAGAAGGTGGATTATATTTGCGGAGGGACAGCTAGGTGGTAGTAGGATGTTCATCCAAACTGCTATAAAAACTGACCGAACCATCTATCGGGAAGATAGATGTGAGATACATGGATATTACAATGGTTGCTTACACAGTGATGATAAACAGGTGAAAGCGGTACACTGCATTTCCTCCTTTTCGCTGTCTTCGCCTGAGGGCGACATCAGCGTATCATGTCTCGTCAGCGTAGATGCTGATGCTGTAGTCTATGGCTATGATAGGTGCACACACAGATTTTCTGCTGCAAGCCACGACACAAGAGATTTTTTTCCCTGTGTAGATGTCAAACAATGTACACTACTTCTGCTTTCGAGCATAATATACACAGACTTATGTATACGAAAGCCTGTTGGGTCTGTGGCTGTCAGAAGAGGACAGCCTAGTCCGTGTATAAACCGTTTTTGAAACCATGTCGTTATTCTGCTTTCCTTCTGTCTTCCATTTCTCCGCTATACATATACTTATATATTCGATTTGCGCCCCTGCATGATTACGGTGACACGCGGAGCAGAATTGAGCTACTCAAATTCGTAGTAGCCACATCACTCGGATGTGACTGCACGTCTGTGCTCATGTGAATGTACGAATGTCGTCTCCTCATAAGAGTGGCTAGTAATATTTTTGAAAGCTCACGGTTACCACGAGCTGCACCTTGTGGCCTTCACAATGGCATTACATGCATGTGAACTGCCACTGAGCTCTCGGCATGATTGCTGTTATTCTATCGTGCACCGTAATGGCGTGCTGCTGCAAGAGCAGCAGCAGTAGATTCTTAAAGATTTCCGCATTTATTTCATGTGCGGCCTGCTGAAAGCTGCAGCAACAGCAGCATGCGTGGCGTGAGGTATATTTTGCGGCAGCTGCAGCATGTGTAGCATGAGGGATATTTCGCCGTCAAAGCAGGATTTCAAATATATACACTTATCACGTGCAGGATCAGCGGTAGCCTCATCGTTAAAACGCCCTTATAGATCAGCTGATTGGTCCTCTCCCTGATGTACGTCTTGCATCAAAGGGCAACGTGGACATCTGCAGAGTATTTCCTCTTTGTAAACAAAGTAAAATGTACTCATGTCAACTTAGACGTGTACGTCTGCACAAGATGTACTCATGTCAACTTAGACGTGTACGTCTGCACAAGTCTGAGTTGATATTTCTCCTCCACTAGCGGACGGTAGGTGTATTGGTGTGTACAACTCCCACGCCATGCCTACTGGCATTACACGCTCGTTCTGCTCATCAGATATGCGTAGAAGAATATGAGTTCACGCATGAAATGTCCGTCTAGTGAAGAGAGAAAACGGCAGCGTCAGGCAGAGGAGCGTGCGTGAAATTTTGGTACAGACAGCGAACGGCTCAGCAGTTGCGTTGGCGTGGGTATCCAGCAAAATATGCATAGATACTATGCGGCTAATGCTTCCACGATAATCCAAACCAGGAAATCTCCGTTCAGACCTGATATTCTGAGAACCGTGACCCTATAATCATGACGCAGCACGTCTTGTAATGGGCGCTACTATACAAGCGTGTGTTCAGGAGCTGCTCATTGACGATTCAAAAGCAGACAACTGGACTTGAGTGAAGCTACGTCGATATCAGAAGGCAGCTGTCGCTGAGTTCTTCCCTTCCTATGCGCATATTCCAGCAACCTGTCGTCTGGCCGCGCCCGCTTGTGCACACAATCTCCATGGTGCCGTGGCACGCTGCCTACGTCCGTACTGTCGGCAGTGGATGACTGTACTCGTTATAACTCGAATGCACACGTGCGTGGAAAAAATAGGGTTATTTATCTCTTTACCTAGCCCTCACGCCACGCTTGCACGCGGTTACCTGCATACTCCTAGTACCCAAGCACTACTCGCGTCTACGAATTTCTACAGGGAAAACGGCCGACTGATTATTAGAGACGCTTAGAGCAGAAAAAACACTAACAGCTTGACCCGTAAAGCAACCAAACCCTAGCAACAGTCACCTGTGGCACATTGGGGAGGTCAGCTCCACTCATCACAGTAGACTTCTTCACCCTTATGCTTCTGTACCTACGGGGAGGTACATACTCACCAGACGCAGAGCAACGATCTATCACAAGTAGCGAAAATGCCTAGCATGGAGGACACAGGCGCCATACACTTGTGTGCAGCGCGTGCGTTTCCCTGTGATACGTCTGCACCCGTGCAGCATTCACTCACTTGCCATGCATCCTCTCTCTTGTCTAAGCAACTCACGGTGCATGGCCTTCAAAATCTCAAGAGCAAGGATGGCGTGGAGGTAGTGCGAGTATTCATCGTGGCGCAAGAACCCAATAGTTCCACAGTGTGTCCGCAGAGGCGGCTCTCTTGTGTCCCTGCTTTCGCAGCCTCTAGCAACATGTGGTGTTTGGCCTAACTGCGTCGGTATGACACCTGTCGCATATGACGAGCAGGGCTGAGGAGATGTGTACAGCAACAGCAGCAGCAAGTGTAGCAGACATATGGCGCCATGTCAGAGCGAGCGTAGCAGAGGCAGGCAGGCACAGTACGCGCACAGAATTCTGCCGCGCAGTAGAGTACGTATCACAACGTGCAGCGTGTGTGTGTGCGCCTTTGGAGAGCCAGACGGGCACCGCAGCATTGCTACAGATTTTCTCTTCGGTAGACTGGCTGGATTGATGCGACGTGTCTGCCGCGCGGGGCTCCAACAAACTAACTATAAAGCCTTGTGACAGGAAGGTGGAGAGATCGTCATGTGTTACCATGCGAGCAGGAAGTTTTCGTTGTGTTTTTCTATTTGTTCACGTAATTCTCCCGACAAAAAAGTGTCCGCTTTGTGAGAAAAAAGGCTCGCCTAAGGGTGACTCATACACGTTTGTTGATGCTTTGCATGACAGATGCGGCCAGTCGTCTGCCGCAGCGCTCCGGCAACTAGACTACGGTGGAATGTTGCAGGAAGGTGGGAAGACAAGGAGACGCGTTAGCATCGAACAGACAGCAGCTTCCTTCGACGAAAGATTTCTTTCGTCTTAAGTTGCAGCGTTCACATCCGCCTTACAACACAGGTGTTCTCACTGTGAAGGAATCTTCGCCTCCAACTGATACATATTATCTGCGCACGTTCTTGATGGAGCTTTAGTGGCGTCCGGAAGCGCGTTTCGGTGGGTGTAAAGCAGAAAAACGTCCTGTTCGTTTCAAACGCGAGCTTCCAGCTCCGCTGTTTTCACGTGTACAGGGTTATTGTACAGCGCCCTATCGCACGTAGACGTGTACTCTTGTGCAGCAATCGTCTTCCGAGGTAGTAAAGTAGATCTGTCAGCACATGGGTGTATGCGTGTTTGTCTGTTTCGATCTGCACCAAACACACGTTGACTATACATGACCATGTATACATTCGTGTATGGCTGCCTGTCTGTCTACCTCTATCTCTGTCTCTGTCTCTCTCTCTCTCTATATATATATATATAGATATATATATATATATAGATATATATATATATATATAGGCTGAGAGCGGGAGCTCTTTGGGGGGTGAGTGAAAGTCTTTGCTTCTCTCAGTGGCTGCGACGAGCTGTCGCCTAGCTTCAGTCTAGTGCCGTCGCGACAGATTTGTGTGATCAATCATCAACGAAAATCGAGAAGGGATTTTACGGAGTCCGAAAGCGAAGATTTTTCGAGTATCCTTTCTCGCCTGCAGAAGACTTCGCGAAGAAGCCGCTGGCCGCGTCATTCGGCATTTCCGAGTACATTCGTCAGCTACTTCCAGGGAAGTTACATATACAAGTGCCGGTGTGTAGTATGCGTGTGCGAAAACGACAACCCAAAAGGTCCTACGTCGACATGACTTCAAAATGAATATATAATATATATATACATACTATCAAGAACATCTACTAGGGACATATAACAGAAAAAAAAATATCTTACCATGCAGCGTCTACGTCTGAACACATATTAGTCGCACCACTACGCATACACGAAACGAACCTATACACATATATATTTATATATCTATACATATAAATACATATATGTATGTATAGATATTCGGGTATCCAAAGGAACTGAGAAATCAGTGGGGACCCAGTGCTTCTGTTTCGTCCATATATATATATACATATATATATATATATGTAATACAAACTGCATATATTATTTACGTACAAACTGTTATTCTACTAGTGAATAAGAGACGTTATATAGCATACAACCTGTTGTACAAGCGCTCTGTGGGTATGCAGTTGCAATGCACACCATCTGCACGAGGAGTTTAATGGAGAATGACGTTTCAACGCATAAAAGCTCAACGCACACAAATAATAGTCACCTTAACAACATCTTTATACATGCTTCCACCAGCTGCACATATATATCTCTCTTTATGTATATATATATATGTACGTCTGTGGAGGAAAATGCAAGACTACCATATGAATGCTATACGTTGACGTAATTCATTTCATATGGACAAAACAACAAATGCGTGATAATGCAACTAATGGACCTTCATTTCTTGTGCGACTGCTGATACAGCCGCAGCCGCACATTGGTAGCAGAGGGCATATACTCACACACACACAGAGACAGACAAAGAAAGAGAGAAAGAACGAGTCAGGTGTAGTTAGTATATGTATATATTACAAGTAGAGGCGTTACCACCGTTTGAGTGGTAGCATTCGCGGCCAGTATTATTGATTAATGAGAAGATCGTATCAAACTTTGAAAATCAGTTCTCTTTTGTTTTGTCTGCCATGGTAGTAGGGCACATACGCATTTGCACAAAGAAAGCCAAAGAGAGCTAGATGTAGTGTATATGTATACAGTATTAGCAGATGGTAACATCAGTTTTCTCTTCAGCATTGTAGCCCAAAGGAAGTGAGTTTATCAGAAGGGAATATTGAAATACGAGAAGTGGCCCTCTTTTGTTTCAACGGGAGGATGTGGAGAACTAAACAAATTATTCAACACGTGCGTCGTTTATTTTACTCACGATGCTGCGACTGCTACGTCTCAATGCCAACCGCACCGAGTCTGCAGCCTGTACTCACGCACACACACACACATGCACAGAGACAGAAGTTATACACACATACACAGAGACAGGTCCATACACAGAGACGGGCGCACGCACACACACTGACAAATAATTACAGATCACTTCTCAATAATAGAAGAATCTTTATATGCTATATGCTAGCGATAGCTCCTACACGATGATGAGCGAGAAAATGGAAGAAAAGGATTGGCAGAGAGGAAGAATAGATTAGGAAACTGAGAGAAGAAGAGAAAGAGGGAAGGCTGGAAAGAAAGATATGTAAGAATAATAAGACTGCAGAGCGTGCACTCGAGAGCCCCTCCCTCTCACACTGTTGTCTATACATAAAACCTCTTAAGCAACGCACTAAAGACATACAAGTAGGCAGCTGCTCTCAATCTGCCTGTGCACACACGTATATTCCAATATATATACACGATATATACATACACATGCATACATATACATACATATACATACATGTACATACATGTACATACATGTACATATTTATACATACATACATATACATACATACACACATATACATACACATACATACAGATGCATACATATACATACATATACATACATGTACATACATGTACATACATGTACATACATATACATACATACAGATGCATACACATACATACAGATACATACATATACATACATATACATACATACTTACACGTATGTTCGTTCGCCTACTATATGTTCAACAGTGGCTCCATAACTACATATACATAACGTTGATGGGCAATAACGTAATAGGTATGTACGTGTATAACTATATATGTATACAATGTATATACACTTATATTGAAGACCATTACTGCATCGAATAAGGAGTTTACAAGCAGAGGTATTTAGACCTTCATTACCTCCGGCCTCGACGTCCAAAGTTTCATGCATGTACACTACACACTTGAATAGTATATTTCCTCTTTTCTTCCTTCCTCTCTCTCTCTCTTATATGATAGTATATATGTACATGTACTTAACCCTGTGCTTAGAAGAATGCCCAAATATAGTGTCCTGTCCCTACATGAACTTCTGTGTGCATCTACACACATGCACACAAAATAATATATATATATATATATATGTATGCGTGCAGATATATATGTATCGTATACGCGCACATATGAACGTATGTAAATGTATGTTGTAAGTACAGGTGTGCCTATAGGTTTATACGTAATATTTCACGCCGATATACATACATATAAATATGTACATGTTTGAATATGTGTATGTGTGTACACGAATGCGTGGAATATCCCTATCTCCAGGTGTATAAAGATGTATTGAAACACTGATTTGTATGTATGTGTGTATACACATATGTGCTTGTAAGAAGCTGAAGTACTATTTTCGTTGACTAGAAGGGGTCTTACAGAAGGAAGAGGCGTCGACTCTGCCCCAAACGATCGACCACCTCGGCCGCGACTGCCGCGTCTACCACCGCCAGACTCCGTTCATCTGCCTGCAAAGAAACGAGAGAAACAGCAACAACCCGAAACAGAAAGAGAGGACTATAAAGAGACAGTAAGTGAGAGGGGACCTTTCTACACACAAACAAGACGTCAGAAAGCAGAACGTGCAAATTCACTGTTTTTTAATATAAACGTTACGCGCGCGCATCAGCTGCACACCCTTCTCTAGCGACAACAGAACAAAACAACGGCCACACAGACGTCGCTGCAAGCACCACAAACGTACACTCAAACTAAGCAATGCCCCTGGGTGCCCACACACTAAGTGCACATAGACATATACATGAATATACATACACGCGCACATACCTATACATATATACACACAAATATAACTCACACACATTCACACGTACACACACACACACGCATACGTACTCTTATACATACATATAAATATATATATATAAATATGTATATGTAAATATATATAAATATATATGTATATATACAACTCTATAGATATAAATCTATAGATATAAGTATATATATATATATATAGACACACACATAGAGGGACATCAGCGTGCACAACCCAGCGGGCGACAAAGACGTCCGTGCAAGCACACGCTCGTAAGCCCTTCCCTCGCACTGCAGCTATGCACTTCTCTCTCTCTCTATACATATATATATACATATATATACCTGTACATATGCTCACGCACATAAATACAGAGATACACACAAAAACATACATACGTACATACATACATCAAATTCACATGCATATATATATATATATATACATGCAGAAACGGGAGCACAGTTCAGCTGCGCGAAAGAAGCCTGTGCAACCAAAAGGCTGTAAGCGCTCTCTAAACACTGCGTGTATGCACGTATATAGTCATGCGCGTAGATATACACGAAGACACACATAGACAACACCTATAAACACATATACACACACCAAATATATGTTTACGCATACAAGCGTGCACTGCACACACAATCATACGTACCCAGACACATACATATATATATATATATACGTAAATACTTACATACATACATACAGACGTAGATATAAACAGACCTATGTGCATTCACAAATACATATATATATATGTATATATAAATATACAACTACAGACTATTAAACTTGTTGCTACTGCGGCTGAGTGTATGCTTTCATACCTTTTTTTAGTTGCTGCTGTTGCAGATATGTTCCCCCTACGAGTAAATATGTACATAGCGTTGCATAAGCACTTCGTTTATGATAATAGACACTACTACTAGTAGTAGTAGAACACAATGATATATATACATAGATCTACATACAAGTATATGTATGCGTACATAGAAGGATAGGACATATATATTCATACACAAAAGTGTGGTTGTTAGTACATATACATGTGCACCGATAACACGAGTATATATATATATATATATATATATATATTATACATATATATAATATATATATATATATATACATTATATATTTATATACATATATATATGATATACATACATATATCTGTTCACATATACATGTGGGTACAGAGATAAACATACATACATACATACATCTGAATCCAGTACATACACATTTTCATACAAAGGTACAGACGTATTACATACGTACATTACATACATAAATGATAGTGGACGCATTAAATATACATACATGTATTTCCATACGGGTATAGACATATATATACATACGTATACGTTCAGTCATATATATATATATATGTATATATATATATACTCTCATGCATAGGAGTGTACACATATTATATATACATACATAGAGATGTATGCACACATATACATTTTACTTATTTACATATATGTACACAAGCGTATATATATATATATATACGTACGTGTACGAGTAGACATTTATATACATACATAGAAGTATAGACCTACAACATATACATACATATACGTATATGCATACATGCTCGTTTACATATATATATATATATATTTACGTGTACACCAGTAAAGAGAGAGATCTACATCGAGACTGCAAGTAAAAGAGACGTACCTCTGTGCTTGCTGCTGTTTTTCGCGAGCGCGCCGTTCTTTTAGACGACGATGAACCAACGCATTAACTCTTTTGTTAAATCATCCCTAGTGAAAAAAAATGTAGAAGCAGTAAAATTATTTATGATACAGAATAAGAGAAAAGAGCACGTAAAGGAAAGAGAGAAAACAGTAAAACTGTGTGCTTATCACACATACACGCACGTACACACAGCTATGCATATACATACATACCTACACGCACACACATACATACAGAAAAGTAGAACAGGTGTACACAAGTGGTCGTGAAAATTGCTTTCGAAAAGGGCGACGGAAACAACGCCTGCGTCCATATGCACGCATTCAAACCCACCAGTACATCAAGTACACAACACATTCACATGGATACACATACATGTGTGTATACGCACATACACGCAATGAGACAGACGTAGAGACACACAGACGGACGTTAACTTACACACAAACACTCATATACACACACACCCACACATAAACAAACCCAGACACAAAGTGAACTACACACACACAGACGCGCTTATATATATATATATAGATATATATATATAGATATCGTCGGCTGTGTTGTTCTCTCCCTGAAAGTAAACCTCTCTCTATACATACTCCTCCATACATATATATTTATATGTACATCGTATACCAACTATGACTACTACTACTACCACCACTATTATACTATTGCTACATATATATATATATATATATATATATATATATATATATATATATATAGATATATATATAGATATGTATATAGATATATATATATCCCATCAGTTTTGTGTATGATGGGGAATGAAACTAGTACTAATTATATCACTTTTGTGTCTCCCTCGTGTGCATACATACACACGACGCATTGAACGACCCGCAGTACGTACAGAAATCCTACTGACAGTTATAGCGAATCCCTTTCGAAACATTATGCGACATACCTGCACGTAATATTATATTATTATTATATGTATATATACAGATATATATCTATGTGCATAGATTTGTATGTATATATATATATATATATATGCATATATATCATCATACACGTAGATAGATACACACAGAAACACTCTGCCGAAGAAAGTGCTTTCGCATTGGCTGAAGCACAGCGAGCCTTTCAAAACAGTCTGTACGTAGGGATCTACTTACACACACACACACATATACACGCCTTAACATATATATATTGACACATGTATATATAGATATATATATATGTAGTTCTTACAGTTACACTTACACATACACACACACACATACGCAAGCATCCTCGAGTCAGTATGCACATCCTTTTTAAGGGAAGGAAGGGGTGTCTGCTATACATAAAAAATCACATAATATATGCCACAAACATATGCATGCATCGTAGTGTCATATTATTGCATAATATGACTAGGTGTGCCTACATACATCAGTACACACAGACATTATATTTAGATTCTACACATATACGCACGTATTCACAGATGACCACGCAGCCATACATGTGTGCCTTCAGTAAGTATTACACAATATAAACCTATGAACAAGAATCTATAAGCATATATACTTGTATGTGTGGAGGTTTATGTACACGCATATATATAAAATATATATATAAACATATATATGAGAATATATATGTAGGTGTATCCTATGTATATATATATGTCATATCACGCAGTGGCGTACATGATATATCAAAGCCCCTAAGTGGGGACATAAATGCACGGCATCCCTACATACATGAATATACATTCAGACATACGTCCAGCGCACATAAATATGTATATATGTATACATGTATGTATATGTATGGAATGAGTAGACACGTAGACATACGTCCAGCGCACATAAATATATATATATGTATACATGTATGTATATGTATGGAGTGAGTAGACACTTAGACACACGTCCAGCGCACATAAATATATATATGTATACATGTATGTTATGTATGGAATGAGTAGACACGTAGACATACGTCCAGCGCACATTAATATATGTATGTATACATGTATGTATATGTATGGAGTTATACCACACCACAAAATGCACCTCGTCTCTACTATATTTAATGATGCATACATATTACGCAAATATATATATATATATTGTACGTACCCATGTATTTGGATCTGACATACGTTACTATGCACCACGCCTCCTCTCTGTTCATAAAAATATATATATATATACAGAGGTGTACAATCGCAGGTATACATGCACTTCTCCTCCAGTGCATACACACGTAAATTCATATGTATATACATATATTTATATATATATGACGCATATATATGTACATCTATAATACACTCACATGTATATATTGATATATATATATATGTATTTGTATACAGTTCTCCCCCCCTTATATATAGTATATATATATATATATATATGTATAGGTACAGACACATATATACGGGTCAGGCAGACGTAAATATGCACCTCCCGTGTGTATATACGTATATATATATATATATTCCGAACATAGAAGAACGCATCTTAATATGTCATAGTGCCGCGCACGTTATATTACGTCTGATGATACATAAAAACAGATACTCAATATCACAAGCAGGAATGTATTTACATATACATATACATACATGTATATACATATCTTTACCCCTTTCGGCGTACATATATATTATAATGTATGTATATACAGAGAGAGAGAGTTCCATATTGACAGCAAACGTTTAATGCCTAAAATACACACATATGCACCGCCTACCTATATATCTTAGATATATATATATGTATATATGTATTTGTATGTACAAAAATACAAGTACGTACACAAGTACATAAGTATCCACATACAGACACTTGTATGTAAACATATATATCTGAGACGAGAACGACAAGGAAGGAGAGAGACAGAGAAAGAAATTTCTCTATGTAAGTGTATGACACGCACACACTTAATACACACACAGACAGACACACAGATGTTAGTGTACATAGACAAAGGCGTATATACACAACATAGACAGAGACGCATACGTACAATTACTCATACACACTTGCTCGTACATCAAGTAAACATATATATATGTACGCGCATATATATATATATATATACATATCTATATACTATATATATATAATTACATCACTGTAAGTATGTATACATATATAGAGAGAGAGAGATTATGTATATATTTATGTCATAGTAGTCAATCAGACTGTACTACTGTCGGAAGTCAATACGAATAAGGAACTACATTACGACATTCCTTACCAGATAAGAGCCTTAGCCTTTCTTTCGGGTTTTGTGAGTAGCATTCGTCGTAACTCTTCTTCTTCATCATCTTCCTCTTCTTCGTCTTTTTCTCTTTCGTTTGTGCTCAGTTGTCCACTATCCACTGCTGCCAGCACACCTGCCTCTCTCTCTTTCACTTGCTGGTGCTTTTCCAAATCATAACCCGCCACGTGTTGCCCACGTACCATCGCCGACGTAGCGTCATTCTTCTTCGACGACATCACACAACGGGTGCGAGACAAGAGGAATAGCAACAGCAGCAGTAGCAGTAGCACTAGCACCAGCAGTAGCAATAGTAGTAGTAGCAGCAATAGACAACATACTGGTATCAGCGGCACTAACAACACCGTCGCTTTTATTTTTAATTCCAAACAGCAACAACGTCAACGTCTTTTCCAGCAGGAACAGCACGTACAGAAGCACTACTGGAAACTGCAGCGGCAGCAGCTGCAGCATCGCAACTTACAGGAGCACATACAGTAGTAGTCACATCGCCACTGCACCCCTCTTCAGTACTCGTACCCCTATTACTATTACTACTAATAGTAGTAGTAGCATCAACAGTATTGACGGCAGCTTCAGTAATACCAGTAGCACTACCACCACAGGTACTATTATTACCTGGAGGGGCAGCAATACTACAATTAGCAGCATCACTCACTACCGAAACATCTGGTAGTTCTCTAACTGCTCCATCACGGTCACTGCAGCAACGAATCTTTCGTGGTGGTAGCGCCTCTTCGTTCATTCCCTCATGCTGCTGCTGCTGCTGTTGCTGTTGCTGTGGCTGCTGTTCCTGGTGTGGCTGATGACTGCGGGGGCAGGCGTCAACAGAATCGAAAGAGGCAGCAGAAGAATCCAGCAGCCCGTTAGCGCGTGCCTGCAAGTAACAATACGCCATACACAATCCACCTGCGTACACGTTTGAACATATAGATATAAATATATATGAGAGTATGTATGTAAGTATGTATGGATATAGAGAGAGAGAGTTATACAGAGACAAAGAGGGAAAGAGAATGACAGGACGGGAAAGAGAGAGAGAGAACGAGAAAAGGAGAGAGACAGCGGGAGAAAGAGAGAGAACGATAAGGAGAGAGAGAGAGACAGAGAGATAGAAATTTCTATATGTATGCGTGTGACTCGTACACACTCACACACACACAGACAGACACACACAGATATTAGTGTACATAGACAAAGGCATATATACACAACATAGACAGAAGTGCATACGTTTGCTTTTATATGTATAGTAATCGACCGTGTGCTGCTTCTACCTTCCCTCGCATCAAATGCACGCGCGTATTTGGAGTAGCCCACACACCTAGTATATATATATATATATACATATATATCACTGGGTTTACATTGATATTTGGTGTATGCAAAGATATGCGAATATATGCACTAATGAGTACCTTATATATTGAGTATATGGAGAGTAATACGTAAATATGAATATGCAGTGCACGCACAGACAAACAAACGCTAGCATCCTTAGTATTTGCTTAAGAGTATATATTTGGGAGTACTGGCGTGTGCGTATATGTATATTATTGTATGTGGAGCCTACGAGCAGACAAACAAACGCCTCCTCAAGGGCACATTTAGCTGTCTAGGGGCTTCTGAAACTACTGACGTTTATTTATAAGTATCCATCACTAGATATAGTGCATGCGCACACGTAGACACGAACATTCGCACTAGCAAGCACCCACGTCTTACAAATATATATATATATATATGCAGGACTATGTCAGGATCGATGCATGGCACATACAAATGCAAGCACGCGCCTGCAATAGTGAGCACATTTAGAAAATCTGTTTGGAAACACTTACGTGTGTGAATATGTATGAAGTGCACGCACAGACAAAAACGAAAAAGGCGTGCAACAGTCAACGTGTACACATCATATGCCTGATCGTAATATTTCTACATGTGTAAATATGTACATATCAGCATTAGTATCCGAATGCGCAAGCATATACATACAAACACTTGCACTCTTGTCTACACACACATACCATGGGTACCTGTCCCTAACGGTACATATTTATACATACATATATACCAGATATACATATATACAGATATATTTATATGAATGTGTACTACTATACTGTGTGTACTAACAAATAATTACTTGCAGTACCCACCAAACTAATAATACATATAATACGCGTATATGTATATATATTAGCGCCCTTTACATATGTGCAAATACAACCCGGTACATAGAATTTTTCGTTAGCACATACACATATATGTATGTATTAACACATACACAGACTTGTTAGCAAACACATACACACACAGACTACTTAGCAACTATATATGTGTACATGTGTACTTTCTGGGGAGAATTGATCATACATATATATAAGTTAAGGGTGTGCAGATACATAGAGAGGGAAATCACCTGCATAGCCCGCAATAATTCTGCGAGAGGGTCGTAATCGTGTGTCACTGGAGTAGCACCACAGGGAGGAGGTGCATGCGCAGGCAGCAGAGACGGAGAGCACGCGAGCGAAGAGGAGGATGAGGAGGAGAGAGGAAGAGGAAAAGGAGGAAGGAAAAGGAGGAGGAGGAGGGTGAGGAAGAGAAGGTCGTAGTTAATGTTGACGATGACCGTGATGAAGAATCTCCTTCGAGAGACATTGACGGGGTCGCAGTAGTAGAAGTGATAGTAGAACAACACAGAGAAGAGGAAGAGGAAGAAGAAGAAGGTGTAGTAGTAGTAGTAGTACTGGTGGAAGAAGAAGGGGAAAGCGCATAAGGACATGAAGTCGTTGTGGTGGTCCTAGAGTTTCTTCTTGGTTGAGACTGCGTAGAGTCTCCATTAGTCGTTTCAGCAATGTAACTATCAGTAGAGCCTCTCTGTTCTTGTGCGTCTTCATTGATTGATGTATTCGGTGCATGCGTCTGCTCCTTGGCTCCACATTGCACGTAGTCCCGCATAGAGTCGTATTCTCACTACGCACTGATATTTCAGAGTCCTTATACGTGTTGTCCAGACTTCCACTTCCCTCAACTGCTGCTGTTGCTGCGGTTGCTGCTGTTGTTGCTGTCGGTTGCTGGTGGTGGTGGTTTTGAATTGACGCTTTCGTTATTTGAAGTTGTAGTAGATGGTTGCAAAAGTGTCTTCGGCATTTCTGTATAGCAGACACAATACGACCTGCCAAGTCCAATATATCTCCAGGTGATGGACTCTGCATAAAATTTCCAAAAAATCACATATACATATATATATACATTATACAATTCATCCATCAAGAAGTACGTATGCATTATATATACACACATATTATATATTCATCCATCAAAAAGTACGTATTTATTATATATATATACACACACATATTATATATTTATCCATCAAGAACTACGTATCCATTATATCTATGTATACACATATTATATATTTATCCATCACGAGGTACTAATACATTATATATATACACAGTCATAGAAATAAACGAATATAATAACACTTATGGAATTATGGCGTGGGTGCGTGTGTGTGTGTGTCCGTGTATGTGTGTTTGCACATGTACGCTACTATATAGGGAAAAGAAAGCTTTCAGCTCACATGAGGAAATGTCGTCGTTGGCATGCAAAATGAGTGCTCGTTATTATATATATGTGTGAGTGTGAGTGTATGTATGTCAGTGTGTGTATGCGTTGTGGGGGGTGTGTGCGTGAGGGTGCGTAGACCCATTCCTTCTTCACCATGTCTTGTACAAACATCAAACCACGAGCACGCACGAAAAAAACGTATTTATGTTCTCACACGCACAAGACATGCCTCAAGACATTATATATATATATATATATAATTATATATATATATATATATGCGTACATAATTATGTGTACATGCACATATACTGGAAGTAATAGGGTAGTAGCAGTGTCAGTAGTGGTAGTGGTGGTAGTGGTAGTAGTAGTAGTTTGTAGTAGTGGTACATATATATATATATATATTATATGTACATATACAATTATACTTATGTATTCATATATGAGACACGATATCCTATATAGAACCCGAACTCCTGACCTCTATATATCAGATATAAACATACATATATAGATACATCGATATATATATATATATATATACACATCAGTAATATATTATATATAAGTATATATATATGTGTGAATATATATACAGAAATATACATATATATGTATATATATATATATAAATACGTATATAGACATACACACCTATGGATGGAATTTTAAAGTGAAAATGATGTATATATATAAGACATCTCTGTGTTATAATTCTGTCAGAAACAGAGACGTACATGCAAGTGTACGTGTACGCACACAACAAAACGAATAACAACACATACACACACTCTCTCACACATACGCCACAACCAACAGAGCTATCTCTACTACTACTACTACCACTATCATTACTACTACCACTGCTACTACTACTACTACTACTCTAACTACCAGTATTACTACTACCATTATTACTACTAACAGTACTACTACAACAACAACCTACGATTATTAATACTGCAGATGCTACAATATATTGCAGTTGCTATTGTGAAGCGCAGCGCACAATAATCATGATGATGATGATGATACAGCGTACACCCTCATCCCCCCACAACACGCACACACACACACATACACATACGTACGTACATACACATGCATACGTACGCACATACACACACATACGAACGTACGTACGTACACAAACACACACACACACACATACACATACACATACACACACACACACATACGTACGTACGTACATACACATGCATACGTACGCACATACACACACACACAGACGTATGTACATACACACACACACACACATACATACGTACGTACGTACACATATATATATATGTATGTATATACGAACACAGAGAACAAAAGCAAGGGCCCCCTCAGCTTTCCTCCTCTCTTTCCTCGTTTTTAGTGTTTTTCCTCCCCTTTTTCGCTTTTTTCTGTGTGAGAACTGAGTAGAACAACTACTATATTAGAAAACGCATTAGTCGAAAAGACAAAACAGTGAGGAGAAAAAAAAAGTAGAACATATACGCGTCTATACATTCACAAATGGTGTTTTCTGTATATCTCTCTGTATGTACTGTAGAAACCCTTCTCCTCATGATGATGTTTTCTGTATATCTCTCTGTGTGTACTGTAGATACCACCCTCCTCAAAATCTAGACAAGACGGATTTCGTCTTTTGCGCTGACGATATATAGTAGTAGACAGAAGCGAAACGAAAAGGGAAGAACGTAATAAGTAGTATCGAAAGAAGTCTAAATAAGTATTTGTATTCACCTCTTTACAGAGTAACTGCGTGTCCACACCTAAATTCAACGCGGCCTTCAACGAAGAGACACTCCCACGAAACACCCCTCGGTCCTCCACATGAGTCGTCTTCTCGCTTGAAGATTTCTCTGCAGCTGCAGCAACAACTGCTGCCGCGGCAAAACCAACAGCAGCAGGAACAACAACAACAACAGCAGCAACAAGAGCAGCAAGCAGCAACAGCAACAACAGCAACAGCAACAACGACAGCAGCAGGAACAGCAGCAGCAACACACACACACAACAGCAAGAGTAACACAACAGAGAAGGGTGCCAGCAGGAACAAATATTAACTGCACCAAGACAGTGGGTGTGTGATGAGTGACAGAAGGCAGCGACGTAGCGCTGACATCAACGCAACTCCATACCGCAATATACTATCACAATGAAGTATGGGAGGTCAAATTTTTGGGACTTATCAATCACAGTTTAGTGTGATAGATGTACATATATATATTACATATAATATATATATAACTAGAAAACATATATATCTAATATATATATATATCACATATAATACATATATTAACTAGAAACATATATATCTAACATATAAACATATATATATATCACATATAATATATATATAACTAGAAACATATATATCTAATATATATGTATATATATATCACATTAGGGGAGGGGAAACGTTTGCGCCTTATCAATCATTGCTTAGTGTAATATACATATGTACATATTTTATATATGCGCAATCAAATACACATATGCATATATATATGTACATTAATTAATATATAATATACAAAATATATGTATATGACATATATATAGCACGCATAAAAGAATGAACATATTTATGTTGTCAGTGGGTTATAACGACTGACAACGTATATACAAAAATACGTAGAGGCAGGAGTACCGATCATCTGCTGTCAACGTAAATAGGTATATATATATATATATATGAGTTGATATATTTGTAGTGGGCATCAGCAGGAATTACAGCCACTTTAGAAGGGTGTGATACATAGAAAGAAGGATAAATTTCTAAGACTACATCCATCACCAACAGCGGCACGTACACTATATATATATATATATATATATATATGGCGGCTTCAGTATTTTTTTTCGTTACAAAGAGGATATGAACAATAGTCACACTGTGGGTGACTAATGTGTAAAACAGCGGGGGTCAGAACACACGAATAATATCAAGTTCGAAGAAATTCCAACATATGAATGAACATATATATATATATAGAGAGAGAGAGAGAGAGAGAGATAGACACACACACGTACATATATAGTTCTTCTAATTGATGGATAGGGGAAAGCCAGTATTGACCATTATCCTGTATGAACGAACATACAGCACTAAACAAACATATACGTATTACGTATACATATGACGTATAATTCAACATCTAATCAGTATATATATATACATATATATGTGAATATGTGTAGTTTTCATATATATATATATATATATATGCATACAATGACGCCTCATATACTCTCATATATATACGTATATGTCGCGCTTTCGAATGATGCCTGTCTAGTAGAGTAATACATATTCAATAGGAACGTATAAGATATATTAGCTCAAAAAGAAAAAAAATACGAGTATCATCTAACTAGGTGCCACATTATAGTCCTCTTCTTTTTCTTTCTCTGTTCCCTTTCTGTCTCTCTGTTTGTGTGTTTCTTTCTCTCTTTTTTCTCTCCCTCTCTTTCTTTTGTCTCTCGTCCACTCTTTGTTTTCTCTCTCGCCCCTCTCGTTCTCTCTCTCTGTCTGACTCACATATACACACACAGACGCATACCTGTTACTAGATGCTCTCACCCCACACTTGATAGCAACACCGTGTTTGTCTGTTTCTTTTCCTTTGTGTCCACCTGCTTATCTTTTCTCTTTCCTTGTAACATCATGTCTTCTCTTTATTGGTAATGATTTCACTTTTTACTTTAAGAGATACATACACACATAGGAGCTTATATATACATGTATATATGCATATATATATAAGTATGTATAGATAGAATTATATATATGTAAATGTTTATGTATACACACGTATGTATGTATATACTAAATTACTATACCACAAGACATACTTGATATTATGCATGCGATACTGAGTATTTATATCTCACCGGATGTTGTAGGGCTGCTGTTGCTGCTGCTACATCACGGCAGATACCATCAGCACCTAGAGAGTCAGTACAAACTCTCTCTCCTTCGTGAACAGTTTCAGCCCCTGATAGTCTCTCTTTCTCCGTTAGCTGCTGCTCCTGCTGTGGCTTCTGGTGCTGCTGTTGCTGCTGCTGTTGCTGCTGGTGGTGTTGCTGTTGCTCCACCTCTTTCTCGTGATGTTGCTGCTTCTCTTTCTCATTGTACTGTTGCTGTGGCTGTGGGTTTCCTTCTCTCCTTGTTGCCGATTCTCTTTCTCTTGCTGTTGCTGCTTTTCGCCTACGTCAACACCACCACCCCCAGGCTCTTCCACCACCAATCCCTTCTTCTTCTCCACATCTACGTGTTCTTGTTGCTGCTGTTGCTGCACATCACTCTCCTCCTGTTGTTGGAGCCCATGCTCCTGTTGCATGTTTGTGTGGGGTTGTATTTCATTATTTTTCTCACTAGCCACCAATGGACATGAACGACTCACAAGAGATTCTCCTGAACGTGTATCACTCTCACTAACCGTTGCATGCTTGTCTATTAAAGCTGGTAATATTGTGCTGTAACTATTACCAGTAGTATTACATATACTACTACTGGTACTATCACTACTACTATTACCGCTAGTACTACTACCACTACTACTAGTACTACCACTACTATTACTGCTACCACTACTACTACTATTATTTTTACTATTGTTATGTTCATTATGAGTCAAGGCTTTAAGAATTTCTTTCTTTTCTCTCTTCTTCTCCCTCTGAATACAACACGGCGGGTGTGCCAGAGAAGGCAATGATAACAAATCTGTGTCTTCGAAAGCAGTCGCAGGGACACGTGCTGCCGCTGTACGTCGGAACTCTTGAAGGCGCTTATTTACGGTTGGGGGTGATACACGTACAACCTACACACACACACACATACACGCACGCCACATATCTTCGTCACACACAGCAGTCACAAAAAATAAAATATCACAAGTTAGAACGGAAAGCCATGCTCTGTCAACACAGTGCAGTAGTAGTGGTACCAGTAGTAATAGTAGTACTAGCACTAACAGTAGCACTCGCAATAGCAGCAGTAGTTGTACTAGTAGTAGTAGTAGTAGTAGTATAGCAGTAGTAGCAGTAGTAGTAGTAGTAGCCACAGCCACAGTGGTAATAGCAGTAGCAGTAGGAGTAGTAGCAATAGCAGTAGCTGTTGTAGTAGTAGCAGTAGTAGTACCAGTAGTAGCGGTAGTAGCAGTAGTATCAGTAGTTGCAGTAGTAGTACTAGCAGTACTAGTAGTAGCAGTAGCGGTAGGAGTAATAGTAGCACTAGTAGTACTGTAGTAGCAGTAGGAGCTGTAGTAGTAGTAATATTAGCAGTAGCACTAGTAGCAGTAGCACCGGCAGTAGTACTAGTAATATTAGTGGTAGTTATAACTGTAGTAGCAATAGTAAACAGGCAGAAGGGAGGTAGTGAAGAGTAGTAAAGTAGTAACAACGACAGCATGATAAATATAACAGCGTGAGAGGTGATAAGAAGAGAGTACGAGCAACATTCCCCAGTGGCAATAGCAACAAATAGACACGCATTACAAGAATGTAGGAGCAGCACCAGGATTGATAGCAACATAGCAGTAGATCCACCGCAATAGAAGTACACAGTGGACGACAGTTAGATGAAAGCAGCAGCAGCAAAAGCAGCACAAGAGCAATGGCGACAGCAAGATAAACCGATGAACAGGGATAACAGAGCAGCAGCAACAGCAGCAGAAGCCGTATCAGTAAGCGCAGGAGTAGTAATAGTAGTAGTAGTATCTGCAACAGTTAGACAAAGCGACGTCATAACAGATCGGCAGCAAGCAGCAGCACTGCGGCAGCCGCCACAGCACTAGCAGCAGAAGAAGGAGCAACAGTAGGGAACAGCAACAGCAACAGCAACAAGACCAGCAGCGCCGTACCTAGAGAGAAGCTCAACAAGCACGAGCAACAGTAGAAGTAATAATAGTTACAGACGAGCGTAGCAGCAACAGTAGTATCAGCAATCGCAACCAACAGCCGGGTTGCAGCACTAGTCATATATTAGCAGTAACAACAGCTATTATAGCACCAACAGCTAATTACAGCAGCAACAGCTAATTGTAGCAGCAACAGCTAGTTATAGCAGCAACAGCTAGTTATAGCAGCAACAGCTAATCACAGCAGCAACAGCTAATTATAACAGCAACAGCTAATTATAGCAGCAGCACCACTAATAGCAATGTGACAACATACAGGGAGAGCACGAGCAATAGTAGTATAAGCAACAGCAGCAGCAGACAAGAACACGGGCAATCGTAGTTATAGAAGTGGTAATAATAACATGCAGTGTTAGCCGCTATACGTAGTAGGGATAGCAACAAGAATAGCGGCCACGAAGGCAGTAAAGACACACTTTCACAGTATCTACGCAATAGCAACAGACACAGGAGTCGGAAAGGGTCATATTCTCAACAGTAGCAGGAAACACGAGTGCCAGCAACCGCAGTATTATAAGCAGCAGCAGCAACAGACGTGAAGACAGCAGTGGAGACACACTAACAGAGTTATGGCGGCACTAACAGTAGCGGTGCCAGCGGAAATAGCAGCAAACAAAGCCGCCTCATCAGAAAAAATAAAAAGATGTACACAATACACAATACAAACACATACATGCAGGTACCTATATATACATACATATATACGTATATATATACATATATAGATATATATATATATATATATATATATATATGCATATATGCATGCACAGGTGGACGTACACATTTTAGCGATTTTTGCACTAAACATCGGGAAACGATGGCAGTAAGCACAAAGTTATATACGCGTATTCCCACTTACAAGCAGACATGCATATAGATATATATAATTTACGCAATATATATATATATACATATATATACATATATATATGTATATATGTATATATTGCATGTAAGTAGATAGACCTACCTCTGAGATGCAAGCTGTTATCATACCAAAAATCAGAGGAACTAACGAGCACAGCGAGCATCAGATTAGACATACATATACATACACACACAGAGACATATATATATATATATAGAGAGAGAGAGAGAGAGAGAAAGAGAGAGAGATATATATATATATGTATGTGTTTTTTCTGCCAATTGGTACATATGCATATGTAAATATACATGTAATCTATGCAAATTGATACATATATATATATAAACGTATACTCGTACGGAGTGACAGAAATACATATTTGTAGGTGTCGTAAACGGGTTCACCTACCTAAGGGGACTCGTACTGCATCTACATGGAACCGATGACGTTCACAACGAAGTTATATATATACACACTATACACACACAAACAGACATTCACAGACATATAAACATATATGTATTCATATATATATATAAATACTGTGCATACATAAATAGACAATCTCTATGGAAACGACGACACTCACATATACATATATATATACTAATACTATACACACACAAACAGACACTCACAAATATCTAAACCTATATGTATCCATATATATATATATATAAATACTGTGTATACATAAATAGACAATCTCTGTGGAAACGACGACACTGACATATATATATATACTCTACACACACAAACAGACACTCACAAATATCTAAGCCTATATGTATCCATATATATAGATATTGTGTATACATAAATAGACAATCTCTATGGAAACGACGACACTCACATATATATATACTATACACACACAAAGAGACACTCAAAGATATACAAACACATATGTATCCATATATATATATATATATAAATGTTGTGTATACATAATTAGGCCTTTCTGGGTCGGTTGTGCCGCCTCTACGGGGAAACAACGGCAGCAAGCGCTAGATTATATATGCACTTGATATATACACACAAAGACACAGGCACTCACAAATATTCACGTATATGATTATATATATATCATATATACGCATATAGATTTACCTGGGCGATTTGTGCTGCATCTACAGGGAAACGATGATATCGAGCAGCAATTAGCAACGCAGCCCCCACAGAGACCCGTTCGGTCTTCTTCCCGTGCAAATCCAATCTCTACTCATTGCCTGCATATATAAACAGTGGCGCCCCACCCCCACACACACACATACACACACCCATACACAAACGCGTACATACATACGTACACACATACCCGCGCACAGGTACACACACGTACGCATATGTACACACGTACACACGTGCATATGTACATAACACACGCTTATACACACTTGCACAGAAATATACAAGCAGCTGTGTGGTTTCTGATTACGATGTTAGAAGAAGAACACTCTCTTTTACGGAGACATAATGTCATAAAGACATCTTCCACCGAGAAAAAAAGAGAAAGAGAAGCGATTACATTAGTGAAAGTATTAGTACACTAGTAGACGACCACCACCCCTCCTACTCTTTCTACATATATATGTATATATACATATATATATATACAGCGTATAAACATATATATATATATAGCCTCATCAACACTTGTATGTATGTATGTATATATATATATATATATAACAACCTCCCCCACTCCTTACACGTGTATCTATCATTATATAGTAACCACCTCCTAAAATTACTATCCTCCTCTCTCTTTTTCACGAAAAGAGATCTATAGCGCGACTCATAATCACTTTAACACATATACATGCGCATATATGCATGCACAGATGGTCGCATACATCTAAGCAACAACCCCTCAACTGTTTTATCACAAAGAAATATATGGGACGTTGCCGTCACCCTGGCTAGTCACCCTCTACCTACCGGTTTCGTAAACAGCCTAAGTACTGCGTCACTAGCACCTCTATGTATATACCCCAGGCAGCCTCCAGCTCCTCTCCTGACGAAGCCTTCGCTATTGCGTGTTAGAGAAACTTTCGAAAATCACCCCCCACCCCCATCCACGCCTCCTCTTGGGAAATTCCTGTGCGAGAGCGGTACTAAAAGTTGTTGCAACAAACAAACCTCCGACGCCTCCCCGTGCACATCCTCTCTTCGAGGGTATCACCATCACGCGTTATGAAAATCCACTGCTCTTTGCTCTCCTAAAGATTACTCTACAGCGTCATACCAACAACACCTAGGGGAGAGATGAGACATCTTACAGCAGGCGCTTCATCATATATGAAGGGTTCTATATACCGTCTCATGCCGACACTTAAGTCATCAGGGACATATATATATATATATATAGAGAGAGAGAGAGAGATATATATATATATATAGATAGATAGATATGTACACGAAAAATGAAGTTACAACAATGGACGTAATAATAATAGTAGGGCCACCACCAGGGAGACAGCACAGCAGGCGGTTCATCATATATGAAGGGTTCTATATAGCGTGACATGCCAACACTTACGTCATAATAGATATATATATACATACATACATAGCTAGATAGATATATAGATATATGTATAATATACACGAAAAATGTAATTTAAACAATGGACGTAATAATAGTAGGGCCACCGCTACTTAGACAACACAGCAGGCGCTTTATGTAGAAAGAGTTGTTTGTAGCGTCATGCCAACACTCACACAGGAAGGGGCGGGGGTAAAGGGAGAGATATATACAAAAACATAGTAGTAGTGATATTAACAATAGTAGTAGTTGCTGTAGTAAGGCCGCGCGGTAATTGAAACACCACTGCAGGCGGTGTGGGTACTGCAACGATACGCAGTAACACTAGTCGTCACCTGGTGGTGTACATATGAGACACGCCGTACTATACGAGCCTCACAGCAACACCACACAACACGTACAGTTGCAACGTGATGATTCCTTTGTGCGTGACACAGTTATAGTACAAGTAGTAGTTGTTGTTGTTGAAGCTGTATAGTAGTACTAGCAGCAACAGTAGTTGGATTACTACTACTACTACTACTACTAGCAGCAGTGGTAGTATTACTACTAGTAGTAGCAGTAGTAGTATTACTACTAGTACTAGCAGTAGTAGTATTTCTACTACTACTAGTACTAGCAGTAGTAGTATTTCTACTACTACTACTAGTAGTAGCAGTAGTAGTATTACTACTACTACCTACTAGTAGCACAAGTAGTTTACTACTACTAGTAGTAGCAGAAGTAGTATTACTACTACTAGTAGTAGTAGCAGAAGTAGTATTACTACTAGTAGTAGTAGCAGAAGTAGTACTACTACTACTAGTAGTAGCAGAAGTTGTATTACTACTACTAGTAGTAGCAGAAGCAGTGTTACTACTAGCAGCAGTAGTATTACCACTACTACTACTACAAGTAATAGTAGTATTACTAGTACTATCAGTAATAGTAGTATTACTTGTAGTAGTAATAATATGAAGCGTGTTACAGCAGCATGAAGTATACTGCAGGGAAGCTTTAGTACAGCTAGCTGACATGAAATAGCGACGTATAGAAGCAACAACACACACTACTCCCTACGTATGGCATCCAGTGGGGCAAGCTTGTAGTAGCCACAACGCACACTGCTCCGTAATTATGACGCACAGTAGCAAGCATGTGTGATATAACAAAACACAAACTGCATCTTGGAGAATACTGTTAGGAACAGCCTTAGCTAGGACAAGAAGCATCATTAGACAAATCAAGTCCAAAAAATTACGTCTATGCATACATAAACATATTCATGTAATATATATATTACATACATACATAATATATCTAGATATATAGACACATATACATATATATATTGTTTGTACTCACATATATATATATATATATATTCGTTTGTATATAAATTGTGTGCAGATATATTTATATATATTTATATGTTGTATATTTATAGATAGACTGATGAGGAACAAGGTAATACCAGCAGACACAGTAGATTCTATGGTACAGCAAGACTAGTACGGTTTGCAAAAAAAAACGCTGCATCAGCTGTCTCAAAGAAATTATAGGAAGAGCTACACAGGAGCTACTTTGTATACAGTATAATGTATTGCAATGTAAACATCAATAATGAGCCCAGATATATTGTATGATGTCGTAATACATATACTGCAAGGGGAACATCATCAGTAAGGGCAGATTTGTAATGGTGGTGATTATTAAACTGGGTATAATAATACTGAGAGTGTGCTAGAGAGAGAGAAAGACAGAAGGAAAAAGTTCTCCACGAATGTGAAAATTTTATTACAGCTGCTGCCATAGAAACTCTCACAGACAAACGAGGTCTATACTGATCATAAACAGAGTGCACGCAGATACTAATGATCACGCCATCTGACACGCAAGACAAGTTGTACTACTGTTAACATATATATACATATATATATACATACATATGCATATATTCACTGCGTATGCAACTGTAGATATATAAATATATATATACACTGTATATACAACGTAGCGGGACTCCGCTACTACTATTACTACGACTAGCAGAGGTGCTACTCGTAGGAGGAGTAGTAGTTCTTGTTGTATCAAGAGTAGGAGGGGTAAAAAGTAGTAATAGGATTGGTAGTAGTAGTAGTAGTAGTGGTGGTGGTAGCTGGTGTAGATGGTACTAGTAGTTATAGGGGTATAGAAAGTGATAGCAGTAGTAGTTGCTGTAGTAATTGTAGTAGTAGTAGTAGTAGTAATACTTGTAGCACTCGTAGTAGTATAGTAGTAGCGGCAGTCGTAGTAGTAGTAGTAGTAGCGGCATGTAATACAGAAGCCGGTACACCGCCTACGTGTATATGTAGCAGTGCCAGCGGACAACGTAAGGGTAACTGCAACTATATAGCTATATATATATATATATATATGTACGTACTACATGCATATACATATATATATATGTATGTAGTGTACACGCTGCAGAAGGAAAGTAAGTAGTACACGTAGTATTAGCTGACATAGAGAGGGCTAGAGCAACATTCAGCACAATATATACAACAACGCTGCAGAAGAGTAGTACAAGTAAGGCACGCGGACACATAAATGTTATAGCAACACCATATG
>NW_026697873.1:0-71146 GCF_030435755.1 Ochotona princeps | reverse complement strand
GCAGCTCTCAAGGAAACTCAGTTTTCACACTCTATGCTTAGTGCCCTTTGAGTGCATTATCTAGGGAATGAACCTGGTAGAGCATCCCACACAAACGAATGCTCCACATGCGGGTTTCACATGCCACCAACTCCACATTCACAGGCAACTTCAGCGCCACAGCCGTTTTCAGATAGCCCTCAATGCAAAGGCTCTAGACGCAAATATTGGTGTGAGAGCTAATTCAATCAAGGAAACACTGCATGTTGGTGAAGGGCATATTGAAGAAGGATCAGCCGAGTGGTTCTTGTGGCAGAACAACTCCATTTGGCTCACTAACTTCACACACCATCAGGCTTCCAAGCAGCTCTCAAGGAAACTCAGTTTTCACACTCTATGCTTAGTGCCCTTTGAGTGCATTATCTAGGAGTAAACCTGGTAGGAGCATCCCACACAAACGAATGCTCCACATGCGGGTTTCACATGCCACCAACTCCACATTCACAGGCGACAACTTCAGGTGCCACAGCCATTTTCAGGTAGCCCTCAATGCAAAGGCTCTAGACGCAAATATATGGTGTGAGAGCTAATTCAATCAAGTAAACACTGCATGTTGGTGAAGGGCATATTGAAGAAGGATCAGCCGAGTGGTTCTTGTGGGAGAACAACTCCCATTTGGCATCACTAACTTCACACACCATCAGGCTTCCAAGCAGCTCTCAAGGAAACTCAGTTTTTCACACTCTATGCTTAGTGCCCTTTGAGTGCATTATCTAGGAATGAACCTGGTAGAGCATCCCACACAAACGAATGCTCCACATGCGGGTTTCACATGCCACCAACTCGCACATTCACAGGCAACGTCAGCGCCACAGCCGTTTTCAGATAGCCCTCAATGCAAAGGCTCTAGACGTAAATATTGGTGTGAGAGCTAATTCAATGAAGGAAACACTGCATGTTGGTGAAGGGCATATTGAAGAAGGATCAGCCGAGTGGTTCTTGTGGGAGAACAACTCCATTTGGCTCACTAACTTCACACACCATCAGGCTTCCAAGCAGCTCTCAAGGAAACTCAGTTTTCACACTCTATGCTTAGTGCCCTTTGAGTGCCTAGGACTGAAATGAAGCTTGGTGAGCATCCCACACAAACGAATGCTCCACATGCGGGTTTTCACATGCCACCAACTCCACATTCACAGGCAACTTCAGCGCCACAGCCGTTTTCAGATAGCCCTCAATGCAAAGGCTCTAGACGCAAATATTGGTGTGAGAGCTAATTCAATCAAGGAAACACTGCATGTTGGTGAAGGGCATATTGAAGAAGGATCAGGCAAGTGGTTCGTTGTGGGAGAACAACTCCATTCGGCTCACTAACTTCGCACACCATCAGGCTTCCAAGCAGCTCTCAAGGAAACTCAGTTTTCACACTCTATGCTTAGTGCCCTTTGAGTGCATTATCTAGGAATGAACCTGGTAGAGCATCCCACACAAACGAATGCTCCACATGCGGGTTTCACATGCCGACCAACTCCACATTCACAGGCAACTTCAGCGCCACAGCCGTTTTCAGATAGCCCTCAATGCAAAGGCTCTAGACGCAAATATTGGTGTGAGAGCTAATTCAATCAAGGAAACACTGCATGTTGGTGAAGGGGCATATTGAAGGAAGGATCAGCCGAGTGGTGTTCTTGTGGCGAGAACAACTCCATGATGGCTCACTAACTGTCGCACACCATCAGGCTTCCAAGCAGCTCTCAAGGAAACTCAGTTTTCACACTCTATGCTTAGTGCCCTTTGAGTGCATTATCTAGGAATGAACCTGGTAGAGCATCCCACACAAACGAATGCTCCACATGCGGGTTTCACATGCCACCAACTCCACATTCACAGGCAACTTCAGCGCCACAGCCGTTTTCAGATAGCCCTCAATGCAAAGGCTCTAGACGCAAATATTGGTGTGAGAGCTAATTCAATCAAGGAAACACTGCATGTTGGTGAAGGGCATATTGAAGAAGGATCAGCCGAGTGGTTCTTGTGGCAGAACAACTCCCATTTGGCTCACTAACTTCACACACCATCAGGATTCCAAGCAGCTCTCAAGGAAACTCAGTTTTCACACTCTATGCTTAGTGCCCTTTGAGTGCATTATCTAGGAGTAAACCTGGTAGAGCATCCCACACAAACGAATGCTCCACATGCGGGTTTCACATGCCACCAACTCCACATTCACAGGCAACTTCAGTGCCACAGCCATTTTCAGGTAGCCCTCAATGCAAAGGCTCTAGACGCAAATATTGGTGTGAGAGCTAATTCAATCAAGTAAACACTGCATGTTGGTGAAGGGCATATTGAAGAAGGATCAGGCCGAGTGTTCTTGTGGGAGAACAACTCCATTTGGCTCACTAACTTCACACACCATCAGGCTTCCAAGCAGCTCTCAAGGAAACTCAGTTTTCACACTCTATGCTTAGTGCCCTTTGAGTGCATTATCTAGGAATGAACCTGGTAGAGCATCCCACACAAACGAGATGCTCCACATGCGGGTTTCACATGCCACCTAACTCCACATTCACAGGCAACGTCAGCGCCACAAGCCGTTTTCAGATAGCCCTCAATGCAAAGGCTCTAGACGTAAATATTGGTGTGAGAGCTAATTCAATGAAGGAAACACTGCATGTTGGTGAAGGGCATATTGAAGAAGGATCAGCCGAGTGGTTCTTGTGGGAGAACAAACTCCATTTGGCTCACTAACTTCACACACCATCAGGCTTCCAAGCAGCTCTCAAGGAAACTCAGTTTTCACACTCTATGCTTAGTTCCCTTGAGTGCATTAATCTAGGAATGAATCTAATAGAGCATCCCACACAAACGAATGCTCCACATGCGGGTTTCACATGCCACCAACTCCACATTCACAGGCAACTTCAGCGCCACACAGCCGGTTTTCAGATAGCCCTCAATGCAAAGGCTCTAGACGCAAATATTGGTGTGAGAGCTAATTCAATCAAGGAAACACTGCATGTTGGTGAAGGGCATATTGAAGAAGGATCAGGCAAGTGGTTCTTGTGGAGAACAACATCCATTCGGCTCACTAACTTCGCCACACCATCAGGCTTCCAAGCAGCTCTCAAGGAAACTCAGTTTTCACACTCTATGCTTAGTGCCCTTTGAGTGCATTATCTAGGAATGAACCTTGGTAGAGCATCCCACACAAACGAATGCTCCACATGCGGGTTTCACATGCCACCAACTCCACATTCACAGGCAACTTCAGCGCCACAGCCGTTTTCAGATAGCCCTCAATGCAAAGGCTCTAGACGCAAATATTGGTGTGAGAGCTAATTCAATCAAGGAAACACTGCATGTTGGTGAAGGCATATTGAAGAAGGATCAGCCGAGTGGTTCTTGTGGGAGAACAACTCCATTTGGCTCACTAACTTCACACACCATCAGGCTTCCAAGCAGCTCTCAAGGAAACTCAGTTTTCACACTCTATGCTTAGTGCCCTTTGAGTGCCTGGGACTGAGAAATGAAAGCTTGGTGAGCATCCCACACAAACGAATGCTCCACATGCGGGTTTCACATGCCACCAACTCCACATTCTCAGGCAACTTCAGCGCCACAGCCATTTTCAGATAGCCCTCAATGCAAAGGCTCTAGACGCAAATATTGGTGTGAGAGCTAATTCAATCAAGAAACACTGCATGTTGCTGAAGGGCATATTTGAAGAAGGATCAGCCGAGTGGTTCTTGTGGGAGAACAACTCCATTTGGCTCACTAACTTCACACACCATCAGGCTTCCAAGCAGCTCTCAAGGAAACTCAGTTTTCACACTCTATGCTTAGTGCCCTTTGAGTGCCTAGGACTGAAAATGAAGCTTGGTGAGCATCCCACACAAACGAATTGCTCCACATGCGGGTTTCACATGCCACCAAACTCCACATTCACAGGCAACTTCAGCGCCACAGCCGTTTTCAGATAGCCCTCAATGAAAAGGCTCTAGACGCAAATATTGGTGTGAGAGCTAATTCAATCAAGGAAACACTGCATGTTGGTGAAGGGCATATTGAAGAAGGATCAGCCAAGTGGTTCTTGTGGGAGAACAACTCCATTTGGCTCACTAACTTCACACACCATCAGGCTTCCAAGCAGCTCTCAAGGAAACTCAGTTTTCACACTCTATGCTTAGTGCCCTTTGAGTGCATTATCTAGGAATGAACCTGGTAGAGCATCCCACACAAACGAATGCTCCACATGCGGGTTTCACATGCCACCAACTCCACATTCACAGGCAACTTCAGCGCCACAGCCGTTTTCAGATAGCCCTCAATGCAAAGGCTCTAGACGCAAATATTGGTGTGAGAGCTAATTCAATCAAGGAAACACTGCATGTTGGTGAAGGGCATATTGAAGAAGGATCAGCCGAGTGGTTCTTGTGGCAGAACAACTCCATTTGGCTCACTAACTTCACACACCATCAGGCTTCCAAGCAGCTCTCAAGGAAACTCAGTTTTCACACTCTATGCTTAGTGCCCTTTGAGTGCATTATCTAGGAGTAAACCTGGTAGAGCATCCCACACAAACGAATGCTCCACATGCGGGTTTCACATGCCACCAACTCCACATTCACAGGCAACTTCAGTGCCACAGCCATTTTCAGGTAGCCCTCAATGCAAAGGCCTCTAGACGCAAATATTGGTGTGAGAGCTAATTCAATCAAGTAAACACTGCATGTTGGTGAAGGGCATATTGAAGAAGGATCAGCCGAGTGAGTTCTTGTGGGAGAACAACTCCATTTGGCTCACTAACTTCACACAACCATCAGGCTTCCAAGCAGCTCTCAAGGAAACTCAGTTTTCACACTCTATGCTTAGTGCCCTTTGTGAGTGCATTATCTAGGAATGAACCTGGTGTAGAGCATCCCACACAAACGAATGCTCCACATGCGGGTTTCACATGCCACCAACTCCACATTCACAGGCAACGTCAGCGCCACAGCCGTTTTCAGATAGCCCTCAATGCAAAGGCTCTAGACGTAAATATTGGTGTGAGAGCTAATTCAATGAAGGAAACACTGCATGTTGGTGAAGGGCATATTGAAGAAGGATCAGCCGAGTGGTTCTTGTGGGAGAACAACTCCATTTGGCTCACTAACTTCACACACCATCAGGCTTCCAAGCAGCTCTCAAGGAAAACTCAGTTTTCACACTCTATGCTTAGTTCCCTTTGAGTGCATTATCTAGGAATGAATCTAATAGAGCATCCCACACAAACGAATGCTCCACATGCGGGTTTCACATGCCACCAACTCCACATTCACAGGCAACTTCAGCGCCACAGCCGTTTTCAGATAGCCCTCAATGCAAAGGCTCTAGAACGCAAATATTGGTGTGAGAGCTAATTCAATCAAGGAAACACTGCATGTTGGTGAAGGGCATATTGAAGAAGGATCAGGCAAGTGGTTCTTGTGGGAGAACAACTCCATTCGGCTCACTAACTTCGCACACCATCAGGCTTCCAAGCAGCTCTCAAGGAAACTCAGTTTTCACACTCTATGCTTAGTGCCCTTGAGTGCATTATCTAGCAATGAACCTGGTAGAGCATCCCACACAAACGAATGCTCCACATGCGGGTTTCACATGCCACCAACTCCACATTCACAGGCAACTTCAGCGCCACAGCCGTTTCTCAGATAGCCCTCAATGCAAAGGCTCTAGACGCAAATATTGGTGTGAGAGCTAATTCAATCAAGGAAACACTGCATGTTGGTGAAGGGCATATTGAAGAAGGATCAGCCGAGTGGTTCTTGTGGGAGAACAACTCCATTTGGCTCACTAACTTCGCACACCATCAGGCTTCCAAGCAGCTCTCAAGGAAACTCAGTTTTCACACTCTATGCTTAGTGCCCTTTGAGTGCATTATCTAGGAATGAACCTGGTAGAGCATCCCACACAAACGAATGCTCCACATGCGGGTTTCACATGCCACCAACTCCACATTCACAGGCAACTTCAGCGCCACAGCCGTTTTCAGATAGCCTCAATGCAAAGGCTCTAGACGCAAATATTGGTGTGAGAGCTAATTCAATCAAGGAAACACTGCATGTTGGTGAAGGGCATATTGAAGAAGGATCAGCCGAGTGGTTCTTGTGGCAGAACAACTCCATTTGGCTCACTAACTTCACACACCATCAGGCTTCCAAGCAGCTCTCAAGGAAACTCAGTTTTCACACTCTAGGCTTAGTGCCCTTTGAGTGCATTATCTAGGAGTAAACCTGGTAGAGCATCCCACACACAAACGAATGCTCCACATGCGGGTTTCACATGCCACCAACTCCACATTCACAGGCAACTTCATTGCCACAGCCATTTTCAGGTAGCCCTCAATGCAAAGCTCTAGACGCAAATATTGGTGTGAGAGCTAATTCAATCAAGTAAACACTGCATGTTGGTGAAGGGCATATTGAAGAAGGATCAGCGAGTGGTTCTTGTGGGAGAACAACTCCATTTGGCTCACTAACTTCACACACCATCAGGCTTCCAAGCAGCTCTCAAGGAAACTCAGTTTTTCACACTCTATGCTTAGTGCCCTTTGAGTGCATTATCTAGGAATGAACCTGTTAGAGCATCCCACACAAACGAATGCTCCACATGCGGGTTTTCACATGCCACCAACTCCACATTCACAGGCAACGTCAGCGCCACAGCCGTTTTCAGATAGCCCTCAATGCAAAGGCTCTAGACGTAAATATTGGTGTGAGAGCTAATTCAATGAAGGAAACACTGCATGTTGGTGAAGGGCATATTGAAGAAGGATCAGCCGAGTGGTTCTTGTGGGAGAACAACTCCATTTGGCTCACTAACCTTCACACACATCAGGCTTCCAAGCAGCTCTCAAGGAAACTCAGTTTTCACACTCTATGCTTAGTTCCCTTTGAGTGCATTATCTAGGAATGAATCTAATAGAGCATCCCACACAAACGAATGCTCCACATGCGGGTTTCACATGCCACCAACTCCACATTCACAGGCAACTTCAGCGCCACAGCCGTTTTCAGATAGCCCTCAATGCAAAGGCTCTAGACGCAAATATTGGTGTGAGAGCTAATTCAATCAAGGAAACACTGCATGTTGGTGAAGGGCATATTGAAGAAGGATCCAGGCAAGTGGTTCTTGTGTGGAGAACAACTCCATTCGGCTCACTAACTTCGCACACCATCAGGCTTCCAAGCAGCTCTCAAGGAAACTCAGTTTTCACACTCTATGCTTAGTGCCCTTTGAGTGCATTATCTAGGAATGAACCTGGTAGAGCATCCCACACAAACGAATGCTCCACATGCGGGTTTACACATGCCACCAACTCCACATTCTCAGGCAACTTCAGCGCCACAGCCATTTTCAGATAGCCCTCAATGCAAAGGCTCTAGACGCAAATATTGGTGTGAGAGCTAATTCAATCAAGGAAACACTGCATGTTGCTGAAGGGCATATTGAAGAAGGATCAGCCGAGTGGTTCTTGTGGGAGAACAACTCCATTTGGCTCACTAACTTCACACACCATCAGGCTTCCAAGCAGCTCTCAAGGAAACTCAGTTTTCACACTCTATGCTTAGTGCCCTTTGAGTGCCTAGGACTGAAATGAAGCTTGGTGAGCATCCCACACAAACGAATGCTCCACATGCGGGTTTCACATGCCACCAACTCCACATTCACAGGCAACTTCAGCGCCACAGCCGTTTTCAGATAGCCCTCAATGAAAAGGCTCTAGACGCAAATATTGGTGTGAGAGCTAATTCAATCAAGGAAACACTGCATGTTGGTGAAGGGCATATTGAAGAGAGGATCAGCCAAGTGGTTCTTGTGGGAGAACAACTCCATTTGGCTCACTAACTTCACACACCATCAGGCTTCCAAGCAGCTCTCAAGGAAACTCAGTTTCACACTCTATGCTTAGTGCTCCTTTCAGTGCCTAGGACTGGAAATGAAGCTTGGTGAGCATCACTACACAAACGAATGCTCCACATGCGGGTTTCACATGCCACCAACTCCACATTCACAGGCAACTTCAGCGCCACAGCCTGTTTTCAGATAGCCCTCAATGCAAAGGCTCTAGACGCAAATATTGGTGTGAGAGCTAATTCAATCAAGGAAAACACTGCATGTTGGTGAAGGGCATATTGAAGAAGGATCAGCCGAGTGGTTCTTGTGGGAGAACAACTCCATTTGGGCTCACTAACTTCACACACCATCAGGCTTCCAAGCAGCTCTCAAGGAAACTCAGTTTTCACACTCTATGCTTAGTGCCCTTTCACTGCATTATCTAGGAATGAATCTAGTAGAGCATCCCATACAAACGAATGCTCCACATGCGGGTTTCACATGCCACCAACTCCACATTCTCAGGCAACTTCAGCGCCACAGCTGTTTTCAGATAACCCTCAATGCAAAGGCTCTAGACGCAAATATTGTTGTGAGAGCTAATTCAATCAAGGAAACACTGCATGTTGGTGACGGCCATATTGAAGAAGGATCAGCCGAGTGGTTCTTGTGGGAGAACAACTCATTTGGCTCACTAACTTCACACACCATCAGGCTTCCAAGCTGCTCTCAAGCAAACTCAGTTTTCACACTCTATGCTTAGTGCCCTTTCAGGGGCATTATCTAGGAATGAATCTAGTAGAGCATCCCACACAAACGAATGCTCCACATGCGGATTTCACATGCCACCAACTCCACATTCACAGGCAACTTCAGCGCCACAGCCGTTTTCAGATAGCCCTCAATGCAAAGGCTCTAGACGCAAATATTGGTGTGAGAGCTAATTCAATCAAGGAAACACTGCATGTTGGTGAAGGGCATATTGAAGAAGGATCAGCCGAGTGGTTCTTGTGGGAGAACAAACTCCATTTGGCTCACTAACTTCACACACCATCAGGCTTCCAAGCAGCTCTCAAGGAAACTCAGTTTTCACACTCTATGCTTAGTGCCCTTTGAGTGCCTAGGACTGAAATGAAGCAGGGTGAGCATCCCACACAACACGAATGCTCCACATGCGGGTTTCACACTGCCACCAACTCCACATTCACAGGCAACTTCAGCGCCACAGCCGTTGTCAGATAGCCCTCAATGCAAAGGCTCTAGACGCAAATATTGGTGTGAGAGTTAATTCAATCAAGGAAACACTGCATGTTCCTGAAGGGCATATTGAAGAAGGATCAGCCAAGTGGTTCTTGTGGGAGAACAACTCCATTTGGCTCACTAACTTCACACACCATCAGGATTCCAAGCAGCTCTCAAGGAAACTCAGTTTTCACACTCTATGCTTAGTGCCCTTTCACTGCATTATCTAGAAATGAACCTGATAGATCATCCCACACAAACGAATGCTCCACATGCGGGTTTCACATGCCACCAACTCCACATTCACAGGCAACTTCAGCGCCACAGCCGTTTTCAGATAGCCCTCAATGCAGAGGATCTAGACGCAAATATTTGTGTGAGAGCTAATTCAATCAAGGAAACAATGCATGTTGGTGAAGCGCATATTGAAGAAGAATCAGCCGAGTGCTTCTTGTGGGAGAACAACTCCATTTGGCTCACTAACTTCACACACCATCAGGCTTCCAAGCAGCTCTCAAGGAAACTCAGTTTTCACACTCTATGCTTAGTGCCCTTTGAGTGCATTATCTAGGAATGAACCTGGTAGAGTATCCCACACAAACGAATGCTCCACATGCGGGGTTTCACATGCCACCAACTCCACATTCACAGGCAACTTCAGCGCCACAGGCCCCGGTTGTCAGATAGCCCTCAATGCAAAGGCTCTAGACGCAAATATTGGTGTGAGAGCTAATTCAATCAAGGAAACACTGCATGTTGGTGAAGGGCATATTGACGAAGGATCAGCCAAGTGGTTCTTGTGGGAGAACAACTCCATTTGGCTCACTAACTTCACACACCATCAGGCTTCCAAGCAGCTCTCAAGGAAACTCAGTTTTCACACTCTATGCTTAGTGCCCTTTCAGTGCCTAGGACTGAAATGAAGCTTGGTGAGCATCCCACACAAACGAATGCTCCACATGCGGGTTTTCACATGCCACCAACTCCACATTCACAGGCAACGTTCAGCGCCACAGCCGTTTTCAGATAGCCCTCAATGAAAAGGCTCTAGACGCAAATATTGGTGTGAGAGCTAATTCAATCAAGGGAAACACTGCATGTTGGTGAAGGGCATATTGAAGAAGGATCAGCCAAGTGGTTCTTGTGGGAGAGACAACTCCATTTGGCTCACTAACTTCACACACCATCAGGCTTCCAAGCAGCTCTCAAGGAAACTCAGTTTTCACACTCTATGTTTAGTGCCCTTTCACTGCATTATCTAAGCAATGAACCTGGTAGAGCATCCCACACAAACGAATGCTCCACATGCGGGTTTCTCATGCCACCTAACTCCACATTCACAGGAAACTTCAGCGCCACAGCCGTTTTCAGATAGCCCTCAATGCAAAGGCTCTAGACGCAAATATTGGTGTGAGAGCTAATTCAATCAAGGAAACAGTGCGTGTTGCTGAAAAGACATATTGAAGAAGGATCAGCCGAGTGGTTCTTGTGGGAGAACAACTCCATTTTGGCTCACTAACTTCACACACCATCAGGCTTCCAAGCAGCTCTCAAGGAAACTCAGTTTTCACACTCTATGCTTAGTGCCCTTTGAGTGCCTAGGACTGAAATGAAGCTTGGTGAGCATCCTACACAAACGAATGCTCCCACATGCGGGTTTCACATGCCACCAACTCCACATTCACAGGCAACTTCAGCGCCACAACAGCCGTTTTCAGATAGCCCTCAATGCAAAGGCTCTAGGACGCAAATATTGGTGTGAGAGCTAATTCAATCAAGGAAACACTGCATGTTGGTGAAGGGCATATTGAAGAAGGATCAGCCGAGTGGTTCTTGTGGGAGAACAACTCCATTTGGCTCACTAACTTCACACCACCATCAGGCTTCCAAGCAGCTCTCAAGGAAACTCAGTTTTCACACTCTATGCTTAGTGCCCTTTCACTGCATTATCTAGGAATGAATCTAGTAGAGCATCCCATACAAACGAATGCTCCACATGCGGTGTTTCACATGCCACCAACTCCACATTCTCAGGCAACTTCAGCGCCACAGCTGTTTTCAGATAACCCTCAATGCAAAGGCTCTAGACGCAAATATTGTTGTGAGAGCTAATTCAATCAAGGAAACACTGCATGTTGGTGACGGCCATATTGAAGAAGGATCAGCCGAGTGGTTCTTGTGGGAGAACAACTCCATTTGGCTCACTAACTTCACACACCATCAGGCTTCCAAGCAGCTCTCAAGCAAACTCAGTTTTCACACTCTATGCTTAGTGCCCTTTCAGGGCATTATCTAGGAATGAATCTAGTAGAGCATCCCACACAAACGAATTGCTCCACATGGCGGATTTCACATGCCACCAACTCCACATTCACAGGCAACTTCAGCGCCACAGCCGTTTTCAGATAGCCCTCAATGCAAAGGCTCTAGACGCAAATATTGGTGTGAGAGCTAATTCAATCAAGGAAACACTGCATGTTGGTGAAGGGCATATTGAAGAAGGATCAGCCGAGTGGTTCTTGTGGGAGAACAACTCCATTTGGCTCACTAACTTCACACACCATCAGGCTTCCAAGCAGCTCTCAAGGAAACTCAGGTTTTCACACTCTATGCTTAGTGCCCTTTGGAGTGCCTAGGACTGAAATGAAGCAGGGTGAGCATCCCACACAAACGAATGCTCCACATGCGGGTTTCACATGCCACCAACTCCACATTCACAGGCAACTTCAGCGCCACAGCCGTTGTCAGATAGCCCTCAATGCAAAGGCTCTAGACGCAAATATTGGTGTGAGAGTTAATTCAATCAAGGAAACACTGCATGTTGCTGAAGGGCATATTGAAGAAGGATCAGCCAAGTGGTTCTTGTGGGAGAACAACTCCATTTGGCTCACTAACTTCACACACCATCAGGATTCCAAGCAGCTCTCAAGGAAACTCAGTTTTCACACTCTATGCTTAGTGCCCTTTCACTGCATTATCTAGAAATGAACCTGATAGATCATCCCACACAAACGAATGCTCCACATGCGGGTTTCACATGCCACCAACTCCACATTCACAGGCAACTTCAGCGCCACAGCCGTTTTCAGATAGCCCTCAATGCAGAGGATCTAGACGCAAATATTTGTGTGAGAGCTAATTCAATCAAGGAAACAATGCATGTTGGTGAAGCGCATATTGAAGAAGAATCAGCCGAGTGCTTCTTGTGGGAGAACAACTCCATTTGGCTCACTAACTTCACACACCATCAGGCTTCCAAGCAGCTCTCAAGGAAACTCAGTTTTCACACTCTATGCTTAGTGCCCTTTGAGTGCATTATCTAGGAATGAACCTGGTAGAGTATCCCACACAAACGAATGCTCCACATGCGGGTTTCACATGCCACCAACTCCACATTCACAGGCAACTTCAGCGCCACAGCCGTTGTCAGATAGCCCTCAATGCAAAGGCTCTAGACGCAAATATTGGTGTGAGAGCTAATTCAATCAAGGAAACACTGCATGTTGGTGAAGGGCATATTGACGAAGGATCAGCCAAGTGGTTCTTGTGACAGAACAACTCCATTTGGCTCACTAACTTCACACACCATCAGGCTTCTAAGCAGCTCTCAAGGAAACTCAGTTTTCACACTCTATGCTTAGTGCCCTTTGAGTGCATTATCTAGGAATGAACCTGGTAGAGCATCCCACACAAACGAATGCTCCACATGCGGGTTTCACATGCCACCAACTCCACATTCACAGGCAACTTCAGCGCCACAGCCGTTTTCAGATAGCCCTCAATGAAAAGGCTCTAGACGCAAATATTGGTGTGAGAGCGAATTCAATCAAGGAAACACTGCATGTTGGTGAAGGGCATATTGAAGAAGGATCAGCCGAGTGGTTCTTGTGGGAGAACAACTCCATTTGGCTCACTAACTTCACACACCATCAGGCTTCCAAGCAGCTCTCAAGGAACCTCAGTTTTCACACTCTATGCTTAGTGCCCTTTGAGTGCATTATCTAGGAATGAACCTGGTAGAGCATCCCACACAAACAAATGCTCCACATGCGGGTTTCTCATGGCACCAACTCCACATTCACAGGCAACTTCAGCGCCACAGCCATTTTCAGATAGCCCTCAATGCAAAGGCTCTAGACGCAAATATTGGTGTGAGAGCTAATTCAATCAAGGAAACACTACATGTTGGTGAAGGGCATATTGAAGAAGGATCAGCCAAGTGGTTCTTGTGGGAGAACAACTTCATTTGGCTCACTAACCTCACACACCATCAGGCTTCCAAGCAGCTCTTAAAGAAACTTAGTTTTCACACTCTATGCTTAGTGCCCTTTGAGTGCATTATCTAGGAATGAACCTGGTAGAGCATCCCACACAAACGAATGCTCCACATGCGGGTTTCACATGCCACCAACTCCACATTCACAGGCAACTTCAGCGCCACAGCCGTTTTCAGATAGCCCTCAATGCAAAGGCTCTAGACGCAAATATTGGTGTGAGAGCTAATTCAATCAAGGAAACACTGCATGTTGGTGAAGGGCATATTGAAGAAGGATCAGCCGAGTGGTTCTTGTGAAAGAACAACTCCATTTGGCTCACTAATTTCACACACCATCAGGCTTCCAAGCAGCTCTCAAGGAAACTCAGTTTTCACACTCTATGCTTAGTGCCCTTTCACTGCATTATCTATGAATGAACCTAGTAGAGCATCCCACACAAACGAATGCTCCACATGCGGGTTTCACATGCCACCAACTCCACATTCACAGGCAACTTCAGCGCCACAGCCGTTTTCAGATAGCCCTCAATGCAAAGGCTCCAGACGCAAATATTGGTGTGAGAGCTAATTCAATGAAGGAATCACTGCATGTTGGTGAAGGGCATATTGAAGAAGGATCAGCTGAGTGGTTCTTGTGGGAGAACAACTCCATTTGGCTCACTAACTTCACACACCATCAGGCTTCCAAGCAGCTCTCAAGGAAACTCAGTTTTCACACTCTAGGCGTAGTGCCCTTTGAGTGCATTATCTAGGAATGAACCTGGTAGAGCATCCCACACAAACGAATGCTCCACATGCGGGTTTCACATGCCACCAACTCCACATTCACAGGCAACTTCAGCGCCACAGCCGTTTTCAGATAGCCCTCAATGCAAAGGCTCTAGACGCAAATATTGGTGTGAGAGCTAACTCAATCAAGGAAACACTGCATGTTGGTGAAGGGCATATTGAAGAAGGATCAGCCGAGTGGTTCTTATGGGAGAACAACTCCATTTGGCTCACTAACTTCACACACCATCAGGCTTCCAAGCAGCTCTCAAGGAAACTCAGTTTTCACACTCTATGCTTAGTGCCCTTTGAGTGCCTAGGACTGAAATGAAGCTTGGTGAGCATCCCACACAAACGAATGCTCCACATGCGGGTTTCACATGCCACCAACTCCACATTCACAGGCAACTTCAGCGCCACAGCAATTTTCAGATAGCCCTCAATGCAAAGGCTCTAGACGCAAATATTGGTATGAGAGTTAATTCAATCAAGGAAACACTGCATGTTGGTGAAGGGCATATTGAAGAAGGATCAGCCGAGTGGTTCTTGTGGGAGAACAACTCCATTTGGCACACTAACTTCACACACCATCAGGCTTCCAAGCAGCTCTCAAGGAAACTCAGTTTTCACACTCTATGCTTAGTGCCCTTTGAGTGCATTATCTAGGAATGAACCTGGTAGAGCATCCCACACAAACGAATGCTCCACATGCGGGTTTCACATGCCACCAACTCCACATTCACTGGCAACTTCAGCGCCACAGCCGTTTTCAGATAGCCCTCAATGCAAAGGCTCTAGACGCAAATATTGGTGTGAGAGCTAATTCAATCAAGGAAACACTGCATGTTGGTGAAAGCCATATTGAAGAAGGATCAGCCAAGTGGTTCTTGTGGGAGAACAACTACATTTGGCTCACTAACTTCACACACCATCAGGCTTCCAAGCAGCTCTCAAGGAAACTCAGTTTTCACACTCTATGCTTAGTGCCCTTTGAGTGCATTATCTAGGAATGAACCTGGTAGAGCATCCCACACATACGAATGCTCCACATGCGAGTTTCACATGCCACCAACTCCACATTCACAGGCAACTTCAGCGCCACAGCCGTTTTCAGATAGCCCTCAATGCAAAGGCTCTAGACGCAAATATTGGTGTGAGAGCTAATTCAATCAAGGAAACACTGCATGTTGGTGAAGGGCATATTGAAGAAGGATCAGCCGAGTGGTTCTTGTGGGAGAACAACTCCATTTGGCTCACTAACTTCACACACCATCAGGCTTCCAAGCAGCTCTCAAGGAAACTCAGTTTTCACACTCTATGCTTAGTACCCTTTGAGTGCCTAGGACTGAAATGAAGCTTGGTGAGCATCCCACACAAACGAATGCTCCACATGCGGGTCTCACATGCCACCAACTCCACATTCACAGGCAACTTCAGCGCCACAGCCATTTTCAGATAGCCCTCAATGCAAAGGCTCTAGACGCAAATATTGGTATGAGAGTTAATTCAATCAAGGAAACACTGCATGTTGGTGAAGGGCATATTGAAGAAGGATCAGCCGAGTGGTTCTTGTGGGAGAACAACTCCATTTGGCTCACTAGCTTCACACACCATCAGGCTTCCAAGCAGCTCTCAAGGAAACTCAGTTTTCACACTCTATGCTTAGTGCCCTTTCACTGCATTATCTAGGAATGAATCTATTGGAGCATCCCACACAAACGAATGCTCCACATGCGGGTTTCACATGCCACCAACTCCACATTCACAGGCAACTTCAGCGCCACAGCCGTTTTCAGATAGCCCTCAATGCAAAGGCTCTAGACGCAAATATTGGTGTGAGAGCTAATTCAATCAAGGAAACACTACATGTTGGTGAAGGGCATATTGAAGAAGGATCAGCCAAGTGGTTCTTGTGGGAGAACAACTTCATTTGGCTCACTAACCTCACACACCATCAGGCTTCCAAGCAGCTCTTAAAGAAACTTAGTTTTCACACTCTATGCTTAGTGCCCTTTGAGTGCATTATCTAGGAATGAACCTGGTAGAGCATCCCACACAAACGAATGCTCCACATGCGGGTTTCACATGCCACCAACTCCACATTCACAGGCAACTTCAGCGCCACAGCCGTTTTCAGATAGCCCTCAATGCAAAGGCTCTAGACGCAAATATTGGTGTGAGAGCTAATTCAATCAAGGAAACACTGCATGTTGGTGAAGGGCATATTGAAGAAGGATCAGCCGAGTGGTTCTTGTGAAAGAACAACTCCCTTTGGCTCACTAATTTCACACACCATCAGGCTTCCAAGCAGCTCTCAAGGAAACTCAGTTTTCACACTCTATGCTTAGTGCCCTTTCACTGCATTATCTATGAATGAACCTAGTAGAGCATCCCACACAAACGAATGCTCCACATGCGGGTTTCACATGCCACCAACTCCACATTCACAGGCAACTTCAGCGCCACAGCCGTTTTCAGATAGCCCTCAATGCAAAGGCTCCAGACGCAAATATTGGTGTGAGAGCTAATTCAATGAAGGAATCACTGCATGTTGGTGAAGGGCATATGGAAGAAGGATCAGCTGAGTGGTTCTTGTGGGAGAACAACTCCATTTGGCTCACTAACTTCACACACCATCAGGCTTCCAAGCAGCTCTCAAGGAAACTCAGTTTTCACACTCTAGGCGTAGTGCCCTTTGAGTGCATTATCTAGGAATGAACCTGGTAGAGCATCCCACACAAACGAGTGCTCCACATGCGGGTTTCACATACCACCAACTCCACATTCACAGGCAACTTCAGCGCCACAGCCGTTTTCAGATAGCCCTCAATGCAAAGGCTCTAGACGCAAATATTGGTGTGAGAGCTAACTCAATCAAGGAAACACTGCATGTTGGTGAAGGGCATATTGAAGAAGGATCAGCCGAGTGGTTCTTATGGGAGAACAACTCCATTTGGCTCACTAACTTCACACACCATCAGGCTTCCAAGCAGCTCTCAAGGAAACTCAGTTTTCACACTCTATGCTTAGTGCCCTTTGAGTGCCTAGGACTGAAATGAAGCTTGGTGAGCATCCCACACAAACGAATGCTCCACATGCGGGTTTCACATGCCACCAACTCCACATTCACAGGCAACTTCAGTGCCACAGCCGTTGTCAGATAGCCCTCAATGCAAAGGCTCTAGACGCAAATATTGGTATGAGAGTTAATTCAATCAAGGAAACACTGCATGTTGGTGAAGGGCATATTGAAGAAGGATCAGCCGAGTGGTTCTTGTGGGAGAACAACTCCATTTGGCACACTAACTTCACACACCATCAGGCTTCCAAGCAGCTCTCAAGGAAACTCAGTTTTCACACTCTATGCTTAGTGCCCTTTGAGTGCATTATCTAGGAATGAACCTGGTAGAGCATCCCACACAAACGAATGCTCCACATGCGGGTTTCACATGCCACCAACTCCACATTCACAGGCAACTTCAGCGCCACAGCCGTTTTCAGATAGCCCTCAATGCAAAGGCTCTAGACGCAAATATTGGTGTGAGAGCTAATTCAATCAAGGAAACACTGCATGTTGGTGAAAGCCATATTGAAGAAGGATCAGCCAAGTGGTTCTTGTGGGAGAACAACTACATTTGGCTCACTAACTTCACACACCATCAGGCTTCCAAGCAGCTCTCAAGGAAACTCAGTTTTCACACTCTATGCTTAGTGCCCTTTGAGTGCATTATCTAGGAATGAACCTGGTAGAGCATCCCACACATACGAATGCTCCACATGCGAGTTTCACATGCCACCAACTCCACATTCACAGGCAACTTCAGCGCCACAGCCGTTTTCAGATAGCCCTCAATGCAAAGGCTCTAGACGCAAATATTGGTGTGAGAGCTAATTCAATCAAGGAAACACTGCATGTTGGTGAAGGGCATATTGAAGAAGGATCAGCCGAGTGGTTCTTGTGGGAGAACAACTCCATTTGGCTCACTAACTTCACACACCATCAGGCTTCCAAGCAGCTCTCAAGGAAACTCAGTTTTCACACTCTATGCTTAGTACCCTTTGAGTGCCTAGGACTGAAATGAAGCTTGGTGAGCATCCCACACAAACGAATGCTCCACATGCGGGTCTCACATGCCACCAACTCCACATTCACAGGCAACTTCAGCGCCACAGCCATTTTCAGATAGCCCTCAATGCAAAGGCTCTAGACGCAAATATTGGTATGAGAGTTAATTCAATCAAGGAAACACTGCATGTTGGTGAAGGGCATATTGAAGAAGGATCAGCCGAGTGGTTCTTGTGGGAGAACAACTCCATTTGGCTCACTAGCTTCACACACCATCAGGCTTCCAAGCAGCTCTCAAGGAAACTCAGTTTTCACACTCTATGCTTAGTGCCCTTTCACTGCATTATCTAGGAATGAATCTATTGGAGCATCCCACACAAACGAATGCTCCACATGCGGGTTTCACATGCCACCAACTCCACATTCACAGGCAACTTCAGCGCCACAGCCGTTTTCAGATAGCCCTCAATGCAAAGGCTCTAGATGCAAATATTGGTGTGAGAGCTAATTCAATCAAGGAAACACTGCATGTTGGTGAAGGGCATATTGTAGAAGGATCAGCCGAGTGGTTCTTGTGGGAGAACAACTCCATTTGGCTCACTAACTTCACACACCATCAGGCTTCCAAGCAGCTCTCAAGGAAACTCAGTTTTCACACTCTATGCTTAGTGCCCTTTGAGTGCATTATCTAGGAATGAACCTGGTAGAGCATCCCACACAAACGAATGCTCCACATGCGGGTTTCACATGCCACCAACTCCACATTCACAGGCAACTTCAGCGCCACAGCCGTTTTCACATAGCCCTCAATGCAAAGGCTCTAGATGCAAATATTGGTGTGAGAGCTAATTCAATCAAGGAAACACTGCATGTTGGTGAAGGGCATATTGTAGAAGGATCAGCCGAGTGGTTCTTGTGGGAGAACAACTCCATTTGGCTCACTAACTTCACACACCATCAGGCTTCCAAGCAGCTCTCAAGGAAACTCAGTTTTCACACTCTATGCTTAGTGCCCTTTGAGTGCATTATCTAGGAATGAACCTGGTAGAGCATCCCACACTAACGAATGCTCCACATGCGGGTTTCACATGCCACCAACTCCACATTCACAGGCAACTTCAGCGCCACAGCCGTTTTCAGATAGCCCTCAATGCAAAGGCTCTAGACGCAAATATTGGTGTGAGAGCTAATTCAATCAAGGAAACACTGCATGTTGGTGAAGGGCATATTGAAGAAGGATCAGCCGAGTGGTTCTTGTGGGAGAACAACTCCATTTGGCTCACTAACTTCACACACCATCAGGCTTCCAAGCAGCTCTCAAGGAAACTCAGTTTTCACACTCTATGCTTAGTGCCCTTTGAGTGCCTAGGACTGAAATGAAGCTTGGTGAGCATCCCACACAAACGAATGCTCCACATGCGGGTTTCACATGCCACCAACTCCACATTCACAGGCAACTTCAGCGCCACAGCCGTTTTCAGATAGCCCTCAATGCAAAGGCTCTAGACGCAAATATTGGTGTGAGACCTAATTCAATCAAGGAAACACTGCATGTTGGTGAAGGGCATATTGAAGAAGGATCAGCCGAGTGGTTCTTGTGAAAGAACAACTCCCTTTGGCTCACTAACTTCACACACCATCAGGCTTCCAAGCAGCTCTCAAGGAAACTCAGTTTTCACACTCTATGCTTAGTGCCCTTTGAGTGCATTATCTATGAATGAACCTAGTAGAGCATCCCACACAAACCAATGCTCCACATGCGGGTTTCACATGCCACCAACTCCACATTCACAGGCAACTTCAGCGCCACAGCCGTTTTCAGATAGCCCTCAATGCAAAGGCTCCAGATGCAAATATTGGTGTGAGAGCTAATTCAATCAAGGAAACACTGCATGTTGGTGAAGGGCATATTGAAGAAGGATCAGCTGAGTGGTTCTTGTGGGAGAACAACTCCATTTGGCTCGCTAACTTCACACACCATCAGGCTTCCAAGCAGCTCTCAAGGAAACTCAGTTTTCACACACTAGGCTTAGTGCCCTTTGAGTGCCTAGGACTGAAATGAAGCTTGGTGAGCATCCCACACAAACCAATGCTCCACATGCGGGTTTCACATGCCACCAACTCCACATTCTCAGGCAACTTCAGCGCCACAGCCATTTTCAGATAGCCCTCAATGCAAAGGCTCTAGACGCAAATATTGGTGTGAGAGCTAATTCAATCAAGGAAACACTGCATGTTGGTGAAGGGCATATTGAAGAAGGATCAGCCAAGTGGTTCTTGTGGGAGAACAACTCCATTTGGCTCACTAGCTTCCAAGCAGCTCTCAAGGAAACTCAGTTTTCACACTCTATGCTTAGTGCCCTTTGAGTGCATTATCTAGGAATGAAGCTGGTAGAGCATCCCACACAAACGAATGCTCCACATGCGGGTTTCACATGCCACCAACTCCACATTCACAGGCAACTTCAGCGCCACAGCTTTTTCAGATAGCCCTCAATGCAAAGGCTCTAGACGCAAATATTGGTGTGAGAGCTAATTCAATCAAGGAAACACTGCATGTTGGTGAAGGGCATATTGAAGAAGGATCAGCCAAGTGGTTCTTGTGGGAGAACAACTCCATTTGGCTCACTAACTTCACACACCATCAGGCTTCCAAGCAGCTCTCAAGGAAACTCAGTTTTCACACTCTATGCTTAGTGCCCTTTGAGTGCATTATCTAGGAATGAACCTGGTAGAGCATCCCACACAAACGAATGCTCCACATGCGGGTTTCACATGCCACCAACTCCACATTCACAGGCAACTTCAGCGCCACAGCCCTTTTCAGATAGCCCTCAATGCAAAGGCTCTAGACGCAAATATTGGTGTGAGAGCTAATTCAATCAAGGAAGCACTGCATGTTGGTGAAGGGCATATTGAAGAAGGATCAGCCGAGTGGTTCTTGTGGGAGAACAACTCCATTAGGCTCACTAACTTCACACACCATCAGGCTTCCAAGCAGCTCTCAAGGAAACTCAGTTTTCACACTCTATGCTTAGTGCCCTTTGAGTGCCTAGGACTGAAATGAAGCTTGGTGAGCATCCCACACAAACGAATGCTCCACATACGGGTTTCACATGCCACCAACTCCACATTCACAGGCAACTTCAGGGCCACAGCCATTTTCAGATAGCCCTCAATGCAAAGGCTCTAGACGCAAATATTGGTGTGAGAGCTAATTCAATCAAGGAAACACTGAATGTTGGTGAAGGGCATATTGAAGAAGGATCAGCCAAGTGGTTCTTGTGGGAGAACAACTCCATTTGGCTCACTAGCTTCCAAGCAGCTCTCAAGGAAACTCAGTTTTCACACTCTATGCTTAGTGCCCTTTGAGTGCATTATCTATGAATGAACCTAGTAGAGCATCCCACACAAACGAATGCTCCACATGCGGGTTTCACATGCCACCAACTCCACATTCACAGGCAACTTCAGCGCCACAGCCGTTTTCAGATAGCCCTCAATGCAAAGGCTCCAGACGCAAATATTGGTGTGAGAGCTAATTCCAATGAAGGAATCACTGCATGTTGGTGAAGGGCATATTGAAGAAGGATCAGCTGAGTGGTTCTTGTGGGAGAACAACTCCATTTGGCTCACTAACTTCACACACCATCAGGCTTCCAAGCAGCTCTCAAGGAAACTCAGTTTTCACACTCTAGGCTTAGTGCCCTTTGAGTGCATTATCTAGGAATGAACCTGGTAGAGCATCCCACACAAACGAATGCTCCACATGCGGGTTTCACATACCACCAACTCCACATTCACAGGCAACTTCAGCGCCACAGCCGTTTTCACATAGCCCTCAATGCAAAGGCTCTAGACGCAAATATTGGTGTGAGAGCTAACTCAATCAAGGAAACACTGCATGTTGGTGAAGGGCATATTGAAGAAGGATCAGCCGAGTGGTTCTTATGGGAGAACAACTCCATTTGGCTCACTAACTTCACACACCATCAGGCTTCCAAGCAGCTCTCAAGGAAACTCAGTTTTCACACTCTATGCTTAGTGCCCTTTGAGTGCCTAGGAATGAAATGAAGCTTGGTGAGCATCCCACACAAACGAATGCTCCACATGCGGGTTTCACATGCCACCAACTCCACATTCACAGGCAACTTCAGCGCCACAACCATTTTCAGATAGCCCTCAATGCAAAGGCTCTAGACGCAAATATTGGTATGAGAGTTAATTCAATCAAGGAAACACTGCATGTTGGTGAAGGGCATATTGAAGAAGGATCAGCCGAGTGGTTCTTGTGGGAGAACAACTCCATTTGGCACACTAACTTCACACACCATCAGGCTTCCAAGCAGCTCTCAAGGAAACTCAGTTTTCACACTCTATGCTTAGTGCCCTTTGAGTGCATTATCTAGGAATGAACCTGGTAGAGCATCCCCACACAAACGAATGCTCCACATGCGGGTTTCACATGCCACCAACTCCACATTCACAGGCAACTTCAGCGCCACAGCCGTTTTCAGATAGCCCTCAATGCAAAGGCTCTAGACGCAAATATTGGTGTGAGAGCTAATTCAATCAAGGAAACACTGCATGTTGGTGAAAGCCATATTGAAGAAGGATCAGCCAAGTGGTTCTTGTGGGAGAACAACTGCATTTGGCTCACTAACTTCACACACCATCAGGCTTCCAAGCAGCTCTCAAGGAACTCAGTTTTCACACTCTATGCTTAGTGCCCTTTGAGTGCATATCTAGGAATGAACCTGGTAGAGCATCCACACAAACGAATGCTCCACATGCGAGTTTCACATGCCACCAACTCCACATTCACAGGCAACTTCAGCGCGCACAGCCGTTTTCAGATAGCCCTCAATGCAAAGGCTCTAGACGCAAATATTGGTGTGAGAGCTAATTCAATCAAGGAAACACTGCATGTTGGTGAAGGGCATATTGAAGAAGGATCAGCCGAGTGGTTCTTGTGGGAGAACAACTCCATTTGGCTCACTAACTTCACACACCATCAGGCTTCCAAGCAGCTCTCAAGGAAACTCAGTTTTCACACTCTATGCTTAGTACCCTTTGAGTGCCTAGGACTGAAATGAAGCTTGGTGAGCATCCCACACAAACGAATGCTCCACATGCGGGTCTCACATGCCACCAACTCCACATTCACAGGCAACTTCAGCGCCACAGCCATTTTCAGATAGCCCTCAATGCAAAGGCTCTAGACGCAAATATTGGTATGAGAGTTAATTCAATCAAGGAAACACTGCATGTTGGTGAAGGGCATATTGAAGAAGGATCAGCCGAGTGGTTCTTGTGGGAGAACAACTCCATTTGGCTCACTTAGCTTCACACACCATCAGGCTTCCAAGCAGCTCTCAAGGAAACTCAGTTTTCACACTCTATGCTTAGTGCCCTTTCACTGCATTATCTAGGAATGAACCTGGTAGAGCATCCCACACAAACGAATGCTCCACATGCGGGTTTCACATGCCACCAACTCCACATTCACAGGCAACTTCAGCGCCACAGCCGTTTTCAGATAGCCCTCAATGCAAAGGCTCTAGATGCAAATATTGGTGTGAGAGCTAATTCAATCAAGGAAACACTGCATGTTGGTGAAGGGCATATTGTAGAAGGATCAGCCGAGTGGTTCTTGTGGGAGAACAACTCCATTTGGCTCACTAACTTCACACACCATCAGGCTTCCAAGCAGCTCTCAAGGAAACTCAGTTTTCACACTCTATGCTTAGTGCCCTTTGAGTGCATTATCTAGGAATGAACCTGGTAGGAGCATCCCACACAAACGAATGCTCCACATGCGGGTTTTCACATGCCACCAACTCCACATTCACAGGCAACTTCAGCGCCACAGCCGTTTTCACATAGCCCTCAATGCAAAGGCTCTAGATGCAAATATTGGTGTGAGAGCTAATTCAATCAAGGAAACACTGCATGTTGGTGAAGGGCATATTGTAGAAGGATCAGCCGAGTGGTTCTTGTGGGAGAATGTTGGCAACACCCTCGTCGCCACGTACCCCGAGCCGAGCGGAGGGACTAGGGTTGCAACGCAGACAACGCAGAGAGACAAGACAAGGCAAACACGCAGTACACCGAATGCCGATCGATGACAGAATGATCTTTATTGCAACTCCAGACTCTTTTATACTCTGCTTAGCTCCTCCCAGTAGTGGCCACCCTAAATCCCTTCAGTTCCTCCCAGTGTTTATCCAATCCTCTAGTGGCCACCCTAAATCCCTTGAGTTTTATCCAATCCCTTGGCAGATAACTTGACAATAGGAAGCAGGAACTTGCGGTTAAGCCAGTGGGCTTATATGTATCAGGCCAAAATTTACCAATCCTGTTATGCTCTGAGAAACAAGCTAAGCTGTGGAGTTAATCCTTGGAGACCGGGGGCCTGCATGTCCCCCTTTTTTTGTTTTTTTTTTAATGGACGCCTGTCTTAGGTTGTCCAGCAGTCAGTTGACACCTTACCCGTCATGGGGAGCCCCACCTGGGGAATCCCTGTCTTAGGTTGGTCCATCAGCGCTGCCAGATCTTACCCGTCTCTGGCTGCCCATCACACCATGTTCAGCACTAGGGGTTTTCCACAGCTAAAGCCATCATGGTTTGTCAAATAATGACCTGCTCCCAGGCTTGTTGCCTGCATAGGCGGCAAAGAAGACTAAACAGTACTGCAATCATGGCTATGACCATCAGCCTCATGGCCAAGATTCCGCTTTGTTCCTAAAACATCCATGCTGCCAGTTAAATGCCATTTCACAGGGGTAAGACATATATGATGGTAAATCGGGGAGCAGCTGGAGATCTGCGTTTCCCATGGCAGGATATCAGGAAGTTGCACCACTGCTGTCAGGGTCTCCTATCCTGCAAGAACATCATTAGGAGTGGGATCCACGCTGAGTTGGAGCCAAGGAGATTTGCCGTGTAAGTCTCTCGGGAACCCATCTAGGTGTTTCTTCATCCTGGGGAAAAACACAAACAGAGCCTCGCCCCCACGTTAGTACTGGATCTGGTCCTCGCCATTTATTTGTGGCCAGATCTTTCCATTTTACTTGGCCTTTATTCTCATTAGCAGGGCGAAGCCAATGGCGCTCTGTAGGAGCTACATAAAAGGCGAATGAAAGATGGAGCATTTCCCCAGTTATCTTTAAACTGACTTCACAGACACACAGGAGTTGAAGGGTCAGCTGAGCAAGCTGAACTTTCCAGGGCACGTTCGACAATGGCTTGACCCTGAGGATTATAAGGAATGCCTGTTTTGTGAGTTATATTAAAATATAGGCAAAGGCCTGTAAACAATGGGCTTCTTTTAATTTCTCTCAAGCTGTTCCTTTACCAATTCAATTGCAGCCTCTAATTTTTAACCCTGTCACAGACTGGTTGGGGGTCACTTTGAATATGTCTGCCCAAACCTTTTCCAGGAAAGTATCCCTGTCTATTAAGCATATTTGGCACAGGCTGAGAGGTCAATACAACATTCATGGCACTCAACAAATCTCGTCCCCACAGATTGATAGGAATATGTGGTAAGACATACGGCTGGAAAACTCCTGAATGCCCCTCTTGATCCTTCCACCTTAACAACCTGGCACTTTTCTGTGGCTGAGAAGTTCTTATCCCTTGGAGAACGGTTGGGGTAGCCTCTAATGGCCAGGAACTTGGCCACTGTGCCTGGGATATAACTGTACTGTCAGCCCCGGTATCAAGTAAACCTGTGAATTTTCTCCCTTCTATCTCTAACTGTAAGGTGGGTCGGGTTTGCATGTCGGAGACCCAACATGCCAAGGGGCCAGAATGTCCAAATCCTCCTTGTCTATCTCTCTTAAGAATGGGGTTGTCAGTTGGAACCTTGGGGATCAAGATCAGCTGGGCAAATCTAGCTCCAGGTGGAATGATTATAGTGCCTTTGGCTGATTCTGCCATGACTTCTATTTCTGCAGGGGTATCCTCATCTATCACTCCTGGTAGTACCCTGATTCCATCCATAGTAGCACTACTTCTTCCTAGGATCAGGCCCAAGGTATTCTTAGGTAAGGGGCCCCTGACTCCTGTTTTTATCCGTTGGGGTCCCAGGAGCGGGGTCAATACCTCTCCAGAGGTGGCACAGAGGTCCAGTCCTGCGCTACCTGGTGTTGCTCTGAGGAGGGTTGAAATGTCGGTGCTCCTCGCCGTGGGAGAGGGACTCTGGAAGGAGTCTGCGCTGTTCCGGAAGTTACAGGTGTCTGCTGGGCTCCGTACACCTGAGGTTGGGGGGCCCGGAGCGGGCCCCTGACCCCGTTTCCCGATAGGGGATTGCCTTGGGCATCATATCTGGACCTACAATCACTGCTCCAATGATAGCCTTTATGGCATCTTGGACAAAGATCTGGGGCCTGCAAGGATTGTGGGGGTGATCTTCCTTGTCGCAGAATTTTGGGGCACTGTTTTTTAAAATGTCCAGGCTGTCCACATCTGAAACAGGTTTTGGGAGGCGCCCTAGGGTGGGGCTGAGGGTGTTGAACAGCGGCTGCTATCACTTGCCCAAGGGCATGGGTGGAGTCAATATGTCTGCAGATTTTGAGATAATCATGCAGGGACTTATCTCTGTGGAACCTGAGAGCATCCTGGCAATATTTATTAGCATTCTCAAAGGCTATATGCTTAATTACTGGCATTGCTGGCTCCACGTTACCAAAGATTTTAGTAGCAACCTGCATAATACGGTCCACAAATTCTTGAAAAGGTTCTGTAGGGCCTTGCAAGACCTTGGAAAGCTGGTCTCCTGTATTAGCATTAGGCAAGGCCTTCCAGGCTCCAAGGGGGCTGCATTTGCTATCTGTGCATAAACTCCTAGGTCATAATTAACTTGTTGTTGGATGCCCTCAAAAGGTCCAGTGCCAGTAAGCATTTCAAGGCTTCGATCTGCATGTCCCCCAGCCGCGTTCTGCTCAGCAAAAAATCTGCACCTATCTTGAAAATCCCCTTTCCATAGGAGAAAGTCACCACCATCGAGAGCAGAGCGGCACAATTGCATCCAATCACTAGGAGTAAGATTCAAACTCAAAAAGGATTCTATGAGTGCAAGAGTAAAGGGTGCCTGGGCACCATAATCTTTAACAGCCTGCTTTACATTTTTGAGGTCTTTAAATTGAAGGGGCTGATGCTCCCGGCGAGGGGGACCCCCTCGAACTGGAACCTCTATTACAGGGAAGCATCGAACCCCACCCACCGGCTGATCAGTGAGGCCGTCATTCCATGGCCGTGTGGGGTAATTATTGGGTGAATGGCCCGTGGCTTCCTCCTCAGGAGGAGCGGTAGGGGTCACAAAATTAGGGGCATATGGTGGTGGTCTTGAACTGGACAATTTGCCAGAGGAACGTGCACCTATTCCTGCTTTCTTTAACTTTCTTTTAATGTCCCTAATTTCCCGCTTTAAGAAAACCTTCTCTTTATCCTTAATTTTCCGCTTTAAGAAAACCTCCTCATCTTGTTTGTCCTCACTCTCTTCCGAGGAAGAGGCCTCATTCTCATCTGAAGAAGAGGCTTCACTCTCCTCTAAAGAAGAGACCTCACTCTCCTCTAAAGAAGAGGTCTCACTCGGGGTGGTTTCACTCGAGGCCACCTCGTTCCAGGCTTCCAAGGACCGTAGAACTTCCCACCTCTGGATTCCTTCAAAAGTAGTCTGTACTTCTCTTAACTGTCTCTCAACTTTCACTTTATCAGTAAATAATGAATCACGGACTAAGCGCCACAAAGAAAAGTTAACAATGGGGAAATTATCTGGGTCTTTTTGTAAACAGGATTGTAAATTGGCCTTAACCTGTTCCCAATCGGGAATACTGAAGTTGCCTGAAACAATAAACCAAGGACTGCTAGATTGAATGGCTTTAACAAAATTTCTAATCATTTTAAATTTAACTGGCATCCCCAGTTGACGTAGAAGTTCTTCAAGCTCGGTGGCCAATTTATCCCGGGAGAAGGCAGAACCCATTTTATCGTCCTTTTCACCGGATAAATTAAACACCAAGACCTAACTATACTTCAAAATAAATCTAAAACCTGACTATATTTCAAAATAAACCTCCTCTCCTACCAGTTTAGGAGAGACTTACAATACGTCCCACTTACCTGAATCAGCTGGCCAGACTCTTGGACGACCCTTCGTCGTATCCTCTCTTTCTCAATCTCGGTGGGAACCTCCAGATGTTGGCAACACCCTCGTCGCCACGTACCCCGAGCCGAGCGGAGGGACTAGGGTTGCAACGCAGACAACGCAGAGAGACAAGACAAGGCAACACGCAGTACACCGAATGCCGATCGATGACAGAATGATCTTTATTGCAACTCCAGACTTTCTTTTATACTCTGCTTAGCTCCTCCCAGTAGTGGCCACCCTAAATCCCTTCAGTTCCTCCCAGTAGTGGCAACCCTAAATCCCTTCAGTTCCTCCCAGTGTTTATCCAATCCTCTCGTGGCCACCCTAAATCCCTTGAGTTTTATCCAATCCCCTGGCAGATAACTTGACAAATAGGAAGCAGGAACTTGCGGTTAAGCCAGTGGCTATATGTATCAGGCCAAAATTACCAATCCTGTTATGCTCTGAGAAACAAGCTAAGCTGTGGAGTTAATCCTTGGGAGACCGGGGCCTGCAGGAGAACAACTCCATTTGGCTCACTAACTTCACACACCATCAGGCTTCCAAGCAGCTCTCAAGGAAACTCAGTTTTCACACTCTATGCTTAGTGCCCTTTCACTGCATTATCTAGGAATGAACCTGGTAGAGCATCCCACACAAACGAATGCTCCACATGCGGGTTTCACATGCCACCAACTCCACATTCACAGGCAACTTCAGCGCCACAGCCGTTTTCAGATAGCCCTCAATGCAAAGGCTCTAGATGCAAATATTGGTGTGAGAGCTAATTCAATCAAGGAAACACTGCATGTTGGTGAAGGGCATATTGTAGAAGGATCAGCCGAGTGGTTCTTGTGGGAGAACAACTCCATTTGGCTCACTAACTTCACACACCATCAGGCTTCCAAGCAGCTCTCAAGGAAACTCAGTTTTCACACTCTATGCTTAGTGCCCTTTGAGTGCATTATCTAGGAATGAACCTGGTAGAGCATCCCACACAAAGAATGCTCCACATGCGGGTTTCACATGCCACCAACTCCACATTCACAGGCAACTTCAGCGCCACAGCCGTTTTCAGATAGCCCTCAATGCAAAGGCTCTAGACGCAAATATTGGTGTGAGAGCTAATTCAATCAAGGAAACACTGCATGTTGGTGAAAGGCATATTGAAGAAGGATCAGCCAAGTGGTTCTTGTAGGAGAACTACTCCCTTTGGCTCACTAACTTCACACACCATCAGGCTTCCAAGCAGCTCTCAAGGAAACTCAGTTTTCACACTCTATGCTTAGTGCCCTTTGATTGCATTATCTAGGAATGAACCTGGTAGAGCATCCCACACAAACGAATGCTCCACATGCGGGTTTCACATGCCACCAACTCCACATTCACAGGCAACTTCAGCGCCACAGCCGTTTTCAGATAGCCCTCAATGCAAAGGCTCTAGACGCAAATATTGGTGTGAGAGCTAACTCAATCAAGGAAACACTGCATGTTGGTGAAGGGCATATTGAAGAAGGATCAGCCGAGTGGTTCTTATGGGAGAACAACTCCATTTGGCTCACTAACTTCACACACCATCAGGCTTCCAAGCAGCTCTCAAGGAAACTCAGTTTTCACACTCTATGCTTAGTGCCCTTTGAGTGCCTAGGACTGAAATGAAGCTTGGTGAGCATCCCACACAAACGAATGCTCCACATGCGGGTCTCGCATGCCACCAACTCCACATTCACAGGCAACTTCAGCGCCACAGCCATTTTCAGATAGCCCTCAATGCAAAGGCTCTAGACGCAAATATTGGTGTGAGAGCTAATTCAATCAAGGAAACACTGCATGTTGGTGAAGGGCATATTGAAGAAGGATCAGCCGAGTGGTTCTTGTGGGAGAACAACTCCATTTGGCTCACTAGCTTCACACACCATCAGGCTTCCAAGCAGCTCTCAAGGAAACTCAGTTTTCACACTCTATGCTTAGTGCCCTTTCACTGCATTATCTAGGAATGAACCTGATAGAGCATCCCACACAAACGAATGCTCCACATGCGGGTTTCACATGCCACCAACTCCACATTCACAGGCAACTTCAGCGCCACAGCCGTTTTCAGATAGCCCTCAATGCAAAGGCTCTAGACGCAAATATTGGTGTGAGAGCTAATTCAATCAAGGAAACACTGCATGTTGGTGAAGGGCATATTGTAGAAGGATCAGCCGAGTGGTTCTTGTGGGAGAACAACTCCATTTGGCTCACTAACTTCACACACCATCAGGCTTCCAAGCAGCTCTCAAGGAAACTCAGTTTTCACACTCTATGCTTAGTGCCCTTTGAGTGCATTATCTAGGAATGAACCTGGTAGAGCATCCCACACAAACGAATGCTCCACATGCGGGTTTCACATGCCACCAACTCCACATTCACAGGCAACTTCAGCGCCACAGCCGTTTTCAGATAGCCCTCAATGCAAAGGCTCTAGACGCAAATATTGGTGTGAGAGCTAATTCAATCAAGGAAACACTGCATGTTGGTGAAGGGCATATTGTAGAAGGATCAGCCGAGTGGTTCTTGTGGGAGAACAACTCCATTTGGCTCACTAACTTCACACACCATCAGGCTTCCAAGCAGCTCTCAAGGAAACTCAGTTTTCACACTCTATGCTTAGTGCCCTTTGAGTGCATTATCTAGGAATGAACCTGGTAGAGCATCCCACACAAACGAATGCTCCACATGCGGGTTTCACATGCCACCAACTCCACATTCACAGGCAACTTCAGCGCCACAGCCGTTTTCAGATAGCCCTCAATGCAAAGGCTCTAGACACAAATATTGGTGTGAGAGCTAATTCAATCAAGGAAACACTGCATGTTGGTGAAAGGCATATTGAAGAAGGATCAGCCAAGTGGTTCTTGTGGGAGAACAACTCCATTTGGCTCACTAACTTCACACACCATCAGGCTTCCAAGCAGCTCTCAAGGAAACTCAGTTTTCACACTCTATGCTTAGTGCCCTTTGAGTGCATTATCTAGGAATGAACCTGCTACAGCATCCCACACAAACGAATGCTCCACATGCGAGTTTCACATGCCACCAACTCCACATTCACAGGCAACTTCAGCGCCACAGCCGTTTTCAGATAGCCCTCAATGCAAAGGCTCTAGACGCAAATATTGGTGTGAGAGCTAATTCAATCAAGGAAACACTGCATGTTGGTGAAGGGCATATTGAAGAAGGATCAGCCGAGTGGTTCTTGTGGGAGAACAACTCCATTTGGCTCACTAACTTCACACACCATCAGGCTTCCAAGCAGCTCTCAAGGAAACTCAGTTTTCACACTCTATGCTTAGTACCCTTTGAGTGCCTAGGACTGAAATGAAGCTTGGTGAGCATCCCACACAAACGAATGCTCCACATGCGGGTTTCACATGCCACCAACTCCACATTCACAGGCAACTTCAGCGCCACAGCCATTTTCAGATAGCCCTCAATGCAAAGGCTCTAGACGCAAATATTGGTATGAGAGTTAATTCAATCAAGGAAACACTGCATGTTGGTGAAGGGCATATTGAAGAAGGATCAGCCGAGTGGTTCTTGTGGGAGAACAACTCCATTTGGCTCACTAGCTTCACACACCATCAGGCTTCCAAGCAGCTCTCAAGGAAACTCAGTTTTCACACTCTATGCTTAGTGCCCTTTGAGTGCATTATCTAGGAATGAAGCTGGTAGAGCATCCCACACAAACGAATGCTCCACATGAGGGTTTCACATGCCACCAACTCCACATTCACAGGCAACTTCAGCGCCACAGCCGTTTTCAGATAGCCCTCAATGCAAAGGCTCTAGACGCAAATATTGGTGTGAGAGCTAATTCAATCAAGGAAACACTGCATGTTGGTGAAGGGCATATTGTAGAAGGATCAGCCGAGTGGTTCTTGTGGGAGAACAACTCCATTTGGCTCACTAACTTCACACACCATCAGGCTTCCAAGCAGCTCTCAAGGAAACTCAGTTTTCACACTCTATGCTTAGTGCCCTTTGAGTGCATTATCTAGGAATGAACCTGGTAGAGCATCCCACACAAACGAATGCTCCACATGCGGGTTTCACATGCCACCAACTCCACATTCACAGGCAACTTCAGCGCCACAGCCGTTTTCAGATAGCCCTCAATGCAAAGGCTCTAGACACAAATATTGGTGTGAGAGCTAATTCAATCAAGGAAACACTGCATGTTGGTGAAGGGCATATTGAAGAAGGATCAGCCGAGTGGTTCTTGTGGGAGAACAACTCCATTTGGCTCACTAACTTCACACACCATCAGGCTTCCAAGCAGCTCTCAAGGAAACTCAGTTTTCACACTCTATGCTTAGTACCCTTTGAGTGCCTAGGACTGAAATGAAGCTTGGTGAGCATCCCACACAAACGAATGCTCCACATGCGGGTTTCACATGCCACCAACTCCACATTCACAGGCAACTTCAGCGCCACAGCCATTTTCAGATAGCCCTCAATGCAAAGGCTCTAGACGCAAATATTGGTATGAGAGTTAATTCAATCAAGGAAACACTGCATGTTGGTGAAGGGCATATTGAAGAAGGATCAGCCGAGTGGTTCTTGTGGGAGAACAACTCCATTTGGCTCACTAGCTTCACACACCATCAGGCTTCCAAGCAGCTCTCAAGGAAACTCAGTTTTCACACTCTATGCTTAGTGCCCTTTCACTGCATTATCTAGGAATGAACCTGGTAGAGCATCCCACACAAACGAATGCTCCACATGCGGGTTTCACATGCCACCAACTCCACATTCACAGGCAACTTCAGCGCCACAGCCGTTTTCAGATAGCCCTCAATGCAAAGGCTCTAGACGCAAATATTGGTGTGAGAGCTAATTCAATCAAGGAAACACTGCATGTTGGTGAAGGGCATATTGTAGAAGGATCAGCCGAGTGGTTCTTGTGGGAGAACAACTCCATTTGGCTCACTAACTTCACACACCATCAGGCTTACAAGCAGCTCTCAAGGAAACTCAGTTTTCACACTCTATGCTTAGTGCCCTTTGAGTGCATTATCTAGGAATGAACCTGGTAGAGCATCCCACACAAACGAATGCTCCACATGCGGGTTTCACATGCCACCAACTCCACATTCACAGGCAACTTCAGCGCCACAGCCGTTTTCAGATAGCCCTCAATGCAAAGGCTCTAGACACAAATATTGGTGTGAGAGCTAATTCAATCAAGGAAACACTGCATGTTGGTGAAAGGCATATTGAAGAAGGATCAGCCAAGTGGTTCTTGTGGGAGAACAACTCCATTTGGCTCACTAACTTCACACACCATCAGGCTTCCAAGCAGCTCTCAAGGAAACTCAGTTTTCACACTCTATGCTTAGTGCCCTTTGAGTGCATTATCTAGGAATGAACCTGCTAGAGCATCCCACACAAACGAATGCTCCACATGCGAGTTTCACATGCCACCAACTCCACATTCACAGGCAACTTCAGCGCCACAGCCGTTTTCAGATAGCCCTCAATGCAAAGGCTCTAGACGCAAATATTGGTGTGAGAGCTAATTCAATCAAGGAAACACTGCATGTTGGTGAAGGGCATATTGAAGAAGGATCAGCCGAGTGGTTCTTGTGGGAGAACAACTCCATTTGGCTCACTAACTTCACACACCATCAGGCTTCCAAGCAGCTCTCAAGGAAACTCAGTTTTCACACTCTATGCTTAGTGCCTTTGAGTGCCTAGGACTGAAATGAAGCTTGGTGAGGATCCCACACAAACGAATGCTCCACATGCGGGTTTCTCATGCCACCAACTCCACATTCACAGGCAACTTCAGCGCCACAGCCGTTTTCAGATAGCCCTCAATGCAAAGGCTCTAGACGCAAATATTGGTGTGAGAGCTAATTCAATCAAGGAAACACTGCATGTTGGTGAAGGGCATATTGAAGAAGGATCAGCCGAGTGGTTCTTGTGGGAGAACAACTCCATTTGGCTCACTAACTTCACACACCATCAGGCTTCCAAGCAGCTCTCAAGGAAACTCAGTTTTCACACTCTATGCTTAGTGTCTTTTGAGTGCCTAGGACTGAAATGAAGCTTGGTGAGCATCCCACACAAACGAATGCTCCACATGCGGGTTTCACATGCCACCAACTCCACATTCGCAGGCAACTTCAGCGCCACAGCCGTTTTCAGATAGCCCTCAATGCAAAGGCTCTAGATGCAAATATTGGTGTGAGAGCTAATTCAATCAAGGAAACACTGCATGTTGGTGAAGCGCATATTGAAGAAGAATCAGCCGAGTGGTTCTTGTGGGAGAACAACTCCATTTGGCTCACTAACTTCACACACCATCAGGCTTCCAAGCAGCTCTCAAGGAAACTCAGTTTTCACACTCTATGCTTAGTGCCCTTTGAGTGCATTATCTAGGAATGAACCTGGTAGAGCATCCCACACAAACGAATGCTCCACATGCGAGTTTCACATGCCACCAACTCCACATTCACAGGCAACTTCAGCGCCACAGCCGTTTTCAGATAGCCCTCAATGCAAAGGCTCTAGACGCAAATATTGGTGTGAGAGCTAATTCAATCAAGGAAACACTGCATGTTGGTGAAGGGCATATTGAAGAAGGATCAGCCGAGTGGTTCTTGTGGGAGAACAACTCCATTTGGCTCACTAACTTCACACACCATCAGGCTTCCAAGCAGCTCTCAAGGAAACTCAGTTTTCACACTCTATGCTTAGTGCCCTTTGAGTGCATTATCTAGGAATGAACCTGGTAGAGCATCCCACACAAACGAATGCTCCACATGCGGGTTTCACATGCCACCAACTCCACATTCACAGGCAACTTCAGCGCCACAGCCGTTTTCAGATAGCCCTCAATGCAAAGGCTCTAGACGCAAATATTGGTGTGAGAGCTAATTCAATCAAGGAAACACTGCATATTGGTGAAGGGCATATCAAAGAAGGATCAGCCAAGTGGTTCTTGTGGGAGAACAACTCCATTTGGCTCACTAACCTCACACACCATCAGGCTTCCAAGCAGCTCTTAAAGAAATTCAGTTTTCACACTCTATGCTTAGTGCCCTTTGATTGCATTATCTAGGAATGAACCTGGTAGAGCATCCCACACAAAATAATGCTCCACATGCGAGTTTCACATGCCACCAACTCCACATTCACAGGCAACTTCAGCGCCACAGCCGCTTTCAGATAGCCCTCAATGCAAAGGCTCTAGACGCAAATATTGGTGTGAGAGCTAATTCAATCAAGAAAACACTGCATGTTGGTGAAGGCATATTGAAGAAGGATCAGCCAAGTGGTTCTTGTGGGAGAACAACTCCATTTGGCTCACTAACTTCACACACCATCAGGCTTCCAAGCAGCTCTCAAGGAAACTCAGTTTTCACACTCTAGGCTTAGTGCCCTTTGAGTGCATTATCTAGGAATGAACCTGGTAGAGCATCCCACACAAACGAATGCTCCACATTCGGGTTTCACATACCACCAACTCCACATTCACAGGCAACTTCAGCGCCACAGCCGTTTTCACATAGCCCTCAATGCAAAGGCTCTAGACGCAAATATTGGTGTGAGAGCTAACTCAATCAAGGAAACACTGCATGTTGGTGAAGGGCATATTGAAGAAGGATCAGCCGAGTGGTTCTTATGGGAGAACAACTCCATTTGGCTCACTAACTTCACACACCATCAGGCTTCCAAGCAGCTCTCAAGGAAACTCAGTTTTCACACTCTATGCTTAGTGCCCTTTGAGTGCATTATCTAGGAATGAACCTGGTAGAGCATCCCACACAAAATAATGCTCCACATGCGAGTTTCACATGCCACCAACTCCACATTCACAGGCAACTTCAGCGCCACAGCCGCTTTCAGATAGCCCTCAATGCAAAGGCTCTAGACGCAAATATTGGTGTGAGAGCTAATTCAATCAAGAAAACACTGCATGTTGGTGAAAGGCATATTGAAGAAGGATCAGCCAAGTGGTTCTTGTGGGAGAACAACTCCATTTGGCTCACTAACTTCACACACCATCAGGCTTCCAAGCAGCTCTCAAGGAAACTCAGTTTTCACACTCTATGCTTAGTGCCTTTGAGTGCCTAGGACTGAAATGAAGCTTGGTGAGGATCCCACACAAACGAATGCTCCACATGCGGGTTTCTCATGCCACCAACTCCACATTCACAGGCAACTTCAGCGCCACAGCCGTTTTCAGATAGCCCTCAATGCAAAGGCTCTAGACGCAAATATTGGTGTGAGAGCTAATTCAATCAAGGAAACACTGCATGTTGGTGAAGGGCATATTGAAGAAGGATCAGCCGAGTGGTTCTTGTGGGAGAACAACTCCATTTGGCTCACTAACTTCACACACCATCAGGCTTCCAAGCAGCTCTCAAGGAAACTCAGTTTTCACACTCTATGCTTAGTACCCTTTGAGTGCCTAGGACTGAAATGAAGCTTGGTGAGCATCCCACACAAACGAATGCTCCACATGCGGGTTTCACATGCCACCAACTCCACATTCACAGGCAACTTCAGCGCCACAGCCGTTTTCAGATAGCCCTCAATGCAAAGGCTCCAGACGCAAATATTGGTGTGAGAGCTAATTCAATGAAGGAATCACTGCATGTTGGTGAAGGGCATATTGAAGAAGGATCAGCTGAGTGGTTCTTGTGGGAGAACAACTCCATTTGGCTCACTAACTTCACACACCATCAGGCTTCCAAGCAGCTCTCAAGGAAACTCAGTTTTCACACTCTAGGCTTAGTGCCCTTTGAGTGCATTATCTAGGAATGAACCTGGTAGAGCATCCCACACAAACGAATGCTCCACATTCGGGTTTCACATACCACCAACTCCACATTCACAGGCAACTTCAGCGCCACAGCCGTTTTCAGATAGCCCTCAATGCAAAGGCTCTAGACGCAAATATTGGTGTGAGAGCTAACTCAATCAAGAAAACACTGCATGTTGGTGAAGGGCATATTGAAGAAGGATCAGCCGAGTGGTTCTTATGGGAGAACAACTCCATTTGGCTCACTAACTTCACACACCATCAGGCTTCCAAGCAGCTCTCAAGGAAACTCAGTTTTCACACTCTATGCTTAGTGCCCTTTGAGTGCCTAGGACTGAAATGAAGCTTGGTGAGCATCCCACACAAACGAATGCTCCACATGCGGGTCTCGCATGCCACCAACTCCACATTCACAGGCAACTTCAGCGCCACAGCCGTTGTCAGATAGCCCTCAATGCAAAGGCTCTAGACGCAAATATTGGTGTGAGAGCTAATTCAATGAAGGAAACACTGCATGTTGGTGAAGGGCATATTGTAGAAGGATCAGCCGAGTGGTTCTTGTGGGAGAACAACTCCATTTGGCTCACTAACTTCACACACCATCAGGCTTCCAAGCAGCTCTCAAGGAAACTCAGTTTTCACACTCTATGCTTAGTGCCCTTTGAGTGCATTATCTAGGAATGAAGCTGGTAGAGCATCCCACACAAACGAATGCTCCACATGCGGGTTTCACATGCCACCAACTCCACATTCACAGGCAACTTCAGCGCCACAGCCGTTTTCAGATAGCCCTCAATGCAAAGGCTCTAGACGCAAATATTGGTGTGAGAGCTAATTCAATCAAGGAAACACTGCATGTTGGTGAAAGGCATATTGAATAAGGATCAGCCAAGTGGTTCTTGTGGGAGAACAACTACATTTGGCTCACTAACTTCACACACCATCAGGCTTCCAAGCAGCTCTCAAGGAAACTCAGTTTTCACACTCTATGCTTAGTGCCCTTTGAGTGCATTATCTAGGAATGAACCTGGTAGAGCATCCCACACAAACGAATGCTCCACATGCGAGTTTCACATGCCACCAACTCCACATGCACAGGCAACTTCAGCGCCACAGCCGTTTTCAGATAGCCCTCAATGCAAAGGCTCTAGACGCAAATATTGGTGTGAGAGCTAATTCAATCAAGGAAACACTGCATGTTGGTGAAGGGCATATTGAAGAAGGATCAGCCGAGTGGTTCTTGTGGGAGAACAACTCCATTTGGCTCACTAACTTCACACACCATCAGGCTTCCAAGCAGCTCTCAAGGAAACTCAGTTTTCACACTCTATGCTTAGTACCCTTTCAGTGCCTAGGACTGAAATGAAGCTTGGTGAGCATCCCACACAAACGAATGCTCCACATGCGGGTCTCACATGCCACCAACTCCACATTCACAGGCAACTTCAGCGCCACAGCCATTTTCAGATAGCACTCAATGCAAAGGCTCTAGACGCAAATAGTGGTATGAGAGTTAATTCAATCAAGGAAACACTGCATGTTGGTGAAGGGCATATTGAAGAAGGATCAGCCGAGTGGTTCTTGTGGGAGAACAACTCCATTTGGCTCACTAGCTTCACACACCATCAGGCTTCCAAGCAGCTCTCAAGGAAACTCAGTTTTCACACTCTACGCTTAGTGCCCTTTCACTGCATTATCTAGGAATGAACCTGATAGAGCATCCCACACAAACGAATGCTCCACATGCGGGTTTCACATGCCACCAACTCCACATTCACAGGCAACTTCAGCGCCACAGCCGTTTTCAGATAGCCCTCAATGCAAAGGCTCTAGATGCAAATATTGGTGTGAGAGCTAATTCAATCAAGGAAACACTGCATGTTGGTGAAGGGCATATTGAAGAAGGATCAGCCGAGTGGTTCTTGTGGGAGAACAACTCCATTTGGCTCACTAACTTCACACACCATCAGGCTTCCAAGCAGCTCTCAAGGAAACTCAGTTTTCACACTCTATGCTTAGTGCCCTTTGAGTGCATTATCTAGGAATGAACCTGGTAGAGCATCCCACACAAACGAATGCTCCACATGCGGGTTTCACATGCCACCAACTCCACATTCACAGGCAGCTTCAGCGCCACAGCCGTTTTCAGATAGCCCTCAATGCAAAGGCTCTAGACGCAAATATTGGTGTGAGAGCTAATTCAATCAAGGAAACACTGCATGTTGGTGAAAGGCATATTGAAGAAGGATCAGCCAAGTGGTTCTTGTGGGAGAACAACTCCATTTGGCTCACTAACTTCACACACCATCAGGCTTCCAAGCAGCTCTCAAGGAAACTCAGTTTTCACACTCTATGCTTAGTGCCCTTTGAGTGCATTATCTAGGAATGAACCTGGTAGAGCATCCCACACAAACGAATGCTCCACATGCGAGTTTCACATGCCACCAACTCCACATTCACAGGCAACTTCAGCGCCACAGCCATTTTCAGATAGCCCTCAATGCAAAGGCTCTAGACGCAAATATTGGTGTGAGAGCTAATTCAATCAAGGAAACACTGCATGTTAGTGAAGGGCATATTGAAGAAGGATCAGCCGAGTGGTTCTTGTGGGAGAACAACTCCATTTGGCTCACTAACTTCACACACCATCAGGCTTCCAAGCAGCTCTCAAGGAAACTCAGTTTTCACACTCTATGCTTAGTGCCCTTTGAGTGCCTAGGACTGAAATGAAGCTTGGTGAGCATCCCACACAAACGAATGCTCCACATGCGGGTTTCACATGCCACCAACTCCACATTCACAGGCAAATTCAGCGCCACAGCCGTTTTCAGATAGCCCTCAATGCAAAGGCTCTAGACGCAAATATTGGTGTGAGAGCTAATTCAATCAAGGAAACACTGCATGTTGGTGAAGGGCATATTGAAGAAGGATCAGCCAAGTGGTTCTTGTGGGAGAACAACTCCATTTGGCTCACTAACTTCGCACACCATCAGGCTTCCAAGCAGCTCTCAAGGAAACTCAGTTTTCACACTCTATGCTTAGTGCCCTTTGAGTGCATTATCTAGGAATGAACCTGGTAGAGCATCCCACACAAACGAATGCTCCACATGCGGGTTTCACATGCCACCAACTCCACATTCACAGGCAACTTCAGCGCCACAGCCGTTTTCAGATAGCCCTCAAAGCAAAGGCTCTAGACGCAAATATTGGTGTGAGAGCTAACTCAATCAAGAAAACACTGCATGTTGGTGAAGGGCATATTGAAGAAGGATCAGCCGAGTGGTTCTTATGGGAGAACAACTCCATTTGGCTCACTAACTTCACACACCATCAGGCTTCCAAGCAGCTCTCAAGGAAACTCAGTTTTCACACTCTATGCTTAGTGCCCTTTGAGTGCCTAGGACTGAAATGAAGCTTGGTGAGCATCCCACACAAACGAATGCTCCACATGCGGGTCTCGCATGCCACCAACTCCACATTCACAGGCAACTTCAGCGCCACAGCCGTTGTCAGATAGCCCTCAATGCAAAGGCTCTAGACGCAAATATTGGTGTGAGAGCTAATTCAATGAAGGAAACACTGCATGTTGGTGAAGGGCATATTGTAGAAGGATCAGCCGAGTGGTTCTTGTGGGAGAACAACTCCATTTGGCTCACTAACTTCACACACCATCAGGCTTCCAAGCAGCTCTCAAGGAAACTCAGTTTTCACACTCTATGCTTAGTGCCCTTTGAGTGCATTATCTAGGAATGAAGCTGGTAGAGCATCCCACACAAACGAATGCTCCACATGCGGGTTTCACATGCCACCAACTCCACATTGACAGGCAACTTCAGCGCCACAGCCGTTTTCAGATAGCCCTCAATGCAAAGGCTCTAGACGCAAATATTGGTGTGAGAGCTAATTCAATCAAGGAAACACTGCATGTTGGTGAAAGGCATATTGAATAAGGATCAGCCAAGTGGTTCTTGTGGGAGAACAACTACATTTGGCTCACTAACTTCACACACCATCAGGCTTCCAAGCAGCTCTCAAGGAAACTCAGTTTTCACACTCTATGCTTAGTGCCCTTTGAGTGCATTATCTAGGAATGAACCTGGTAGAGCATCCCACACAAACGAATGCTCCACATGCGAGTTTCACATGCCACCAACTCCACATTCACAGGCAACTTCAGCGCCACAGCCGTTTTCAGATAGCCCTCAATGCAAAGGCTCTAGACGCAAATATTGGTGTGAGAGCTAATTCAATCAAGGAAACACTGCATGTTGGTGAAGGGCATATTGAAGAAGGATCAGCCGAGTGGTTCTTGTGGGAGAACAACTCCATTTGGCTCACTAACTTCACACACCATCAGGCTTCCAAGCAGCTCTCAAGGAAACTCAGTTTTCACACTCTATGCTTAGTACCCTTTCAGTGCCTAGGACTGAAATGAAGCTTGGTGAGCATCCCACACAAACGAATGCTCCACATGCGGGTCTCACATGCCACCAACTCCACATTCACAGGCAACTTCAGCGCCACAGCCATTTTCAGATAGCACTCAATGCAAAGGCTCTAGACGCAAATAGTGGTATGAGAGTTAATTCAATCAAGGAAACACTGCATGTTGGTGAAGGGCATATTGAAGAAGGATCAGCCGAGTGGTTCTTGTGGGAGAACAACTCCATTTGGCTCACTAGCTTCACACACCATCAGGCTTCCAAGCAGCTCTCAAGGAAACTCAGTTTTCACACTCTACGCTTAGTGCCCTTTCACTGCATTATCTAGGAATGAACCTGGTAGAGCATCCCACACAAACGAATGCTCCACATGCGAGTTTCACATGCCACCAACTCCACATTCACAGGCAACTTCAGCGCCACAGCCATTTTCAGATAGCCCTCAATGCAAAGGCTCTAGACGCAAATATTGGTGTGAGAGCTAATTCAATCAAGGAAACACTGCATGTTAGTGAAGGGCATATTGAAGAAGGATCAGCCGAGTGGTTCTTGTGGGAGAACAACTCCATTTGGCTCACTAACTTCACACACCATCAGGCTTCCAAGCAGCTCTCAAGGAAACTCAGTTTTCACACTCTATGGTTAGTGCCCTTTGAGTGCCTAGGACTGAAATGAAGCTTGGTGAGCATCCCACACAAACGAATGCTCCACATGCGGGTTTCACATGCCACCAACTCCACATTCACAGGCAAATTCAGCGCCACAGCCGTTTTCACATAGCCCTCAATGCAAAGGCTCTAGACGCAAATATTGGTGTGAGAGCTAATTCAATCAAGGAAACACTGCATGTTGGTGAAGGGCATATTGAAGAAGGATCAGCCAAGTGGTTCTTGTGGGAGAACAACTCCATTTGGCTCACTAACTTCGCACACCATCAGGCTTCCAAGCAGCTCTCAAGGAAACTCAGTTTTCACACTCTATGCTTAGTGCCCTTTGAGTGCATTATCTAGGAATGAACCTGGTAGAGCATCCCACACAAACGAATGCTCCACATGCGGGTTTCACATGCCACCAACTCCACATTCACAGGCAACTTCAGCGCCACAGCCGTTTTCAGATAGCCCTCAAAGCAAAGGCTCTAGACGCAAATATTGGTGTGAGAGCTAATTCAATCAAGGAAACACTGCATGTTGGTGAAGGGCATATTGAAGAAGGATCAGCCGAGTGGTTCTTGTGGGAGAACAACTCCATTTGGCTCACTAACTTCACACACCATCAGGCTTCCAAGCAGCTCTCAAGGAAACTCAGTTTTCACACTCTATGCTTAGTGCCCTTTGAGTGCATTCTCTAGGAATGAATCTAGTAGAGCATCCCACACAAACGAATGCTCCACATGCGGGTTTCACATGCCACCAACTCCACATTCACAGGCAACTTCAGCGCCACAGCCGTTTTCAGATAGCCCTCAGTGCAAAGGCTCTAGACGCAAATATTGGTGTGAGAGCTAATTCAATCAAGGAAACACTGCATGTTGGTGAAGGGCATATTGAAGAAGGATCAGCTGAGTGGTTCTTGTGGGAGAACAACTCCATTTGGCTCACTAACTTCACACACCATCAGGCTTCCATGCAGCTCTCAAGGAAACTCAGTTTTCACACTCTATGCTTAGTGCCCTTTGAGTGCCTAGGACTGAAATGAAGCTTGGTGAGCATCCCACACAAACCAATGCTCCACATGCGGGTTTCACATGCCACCAACTCCACATTCACAGGCAACTTCAGCGCCACAGCCGTTTTCAGATAGCCCTCAATGCAAAGGCTCTAGACGCAAATATTGGTGTGAGAGATAATTCAATCAAGGAAACACTGCATGTTGGTGAACGGCATATTGAAGAAGGATCAGCCGAGAGGTTCTTGTGGGAGAACAACTCCATTTGGCTCACTAACTTCACACACCATCAGGCTTCCAAGCAGCTCTCAAGGAAACTCAGTTTTCACACTCTATGTTTAGTGCCCTTTGAGTGCATTATCTAGGAATGAACCTGGTAGAGCATCCCACACAAACGAATGCTCCACATGCGGGTTTCACATGCCACCAACTCCACATTCACAGGCAACTTCAGCGCCACAGCCGTTTTCAGATAGCCCTCAATGCAAAGGCTCTAGACGCAAATATTGGTGTGAGAGCTAATTCAATCAAGGAAACACTGCATGTTGGTGAAGGGCATATTGAAGAAGGATCAGCTGAGTGGTTCTTGTTGGAGAACAACTCCATTTGGCTCACTAACTTCACATACCATCAGGCTTCCAAGCAGCTCTCAAGGAAACTCAGTTTTCACACTCTAGGCTTAGTGCCCTTTGAGTGCCTAGGACTGAAATGAAGCTTGGTGAGCATCCCACACAAACCAATGCTCCACATGCGGGTTTCACATGCCACCAACTCCACATTCACAGGCAACTTCAGCGCCACAGCCATTTTCAGATAGCCCTCAATGCAAAGGCTGTAGACGCAAATATTGGTGTGAGAGCTAATTCAATCAAGGAAACACTGCATGTTGGTGAAGGGCATATTGAAGAAGGATCAGCCAAGTGGTTCTTGTGGGAGAACAACTCCATTTGGCTCACTAGCTTCCAAACAGCTCTCAAGGAAACTCAGTTTTCACACTCTAGGCTTAGTGCCCTTTGAGTGCATTATCTAGGAATGAAGCTGGTAGAGCATCCCACACAAACGAATGCTCCACATGCGGGTTTCACATGCCACCAACTCCACATTCAGAGGCAACTTCAGCGCCACAGCTTTTTCAGATAACCCTCAATGCAAAGGCTCTAGACGCAAATATTGGTGTGAGAGCTAATTCAATCAAGGAAACACTGCATGTTGGTGAAGGGCATATTGAAGAAGGATCAGCCAAGTGGTTCTTGTGGGAGAACAACTCCATTTGGCTCACTAACTTCGCACACCATCAGGCTTCCAAGCAGCTCTCAAGGAAACTCAGTTTTCACACTCTAGGCTTAGTGCCCTTTGAGTGCATTATCTAGGAATGAACCTGGTAGAGCATCCCACACAAACGAATGCTCCACATGCGGGTTTCACATGCCACCAACTCCACATTCACAGGCAACTTCAGCGCCACAGCCGTTTTCAGATAGCCCTCAATGCAAAGGCTCTAGACGCAAATATTGGTGTGAGAGCTAATTCAATCAAGGAAACACTGCATGTTGGTGAAGGGCATATTGAAGAAGGATCAGCCGAGTGGTTCTTGTGGGAGAACAACTCCATTTGGCTCACTAACTTCACACACCATCAGGCTTCCAAGCAGCTCTCAAGGAAACTCAGTTTTCACACTCTATGCTTAGTGCCCTTTGAGTGCCTAGGACTGAAATGAAGCTTGGTGAGCATCCCACAGAAACGAATGCTCCACATGCGGGTTTCACATGCCACCAACTCCACATTCACAGGCAACTTCAGCGCCACAGCCGTTTTCAGATAGCCCTCAATGCAAAGGCTCTAGACGCAAATATTGGTGTGAGAGCTAATTCAATCAAGGAAACACTGCATGTTGGTGAAGGGCATATTGAAGAAGGATCAGCGAAGTGGTTCTTGTGGGAGAACAACTCCATTTGGCTCACTAACTTCACACACCATCAGGCTTCCAAGCAGCTCTCAAGGAATCTCAGTTTTCACACTCTATGCTTAGTGCCCTTTGAGTGCATTATCTAGGAATGAATCTAGTAGAGCATCCCACACAAACGAATGCTCCACATGCGGGTTTCACATGCCACCAACTCCACATTCACAGGCAACTTCAGCGCCACAGCCGTTTTCACATAGCCCTCAATACAAAGGCTCTAGACGCAAATATTGGTGTGAGAGCTAATTCAATCAAGGAAACACTGCATGTTGGTGAAGGGCATATTGTAGAAGGATCAGCCGAGTGTTTCTTGTGAAAGAACAACACCCTTTGGCACACTAACTTCACACACCATCAGGCTTCCAAGCAGCTCTCAAGGAAACTCAGTTTTCACACTCTATGCTTAGTGCCCTTTGAGTGCCTAGGACTGAAATGAAGCTTAGTGAGCATCCCACACAAACGAATGCTCCACATGCGGGTTTCACATGCCACCAACTCCACATTCACAGGCAACTTCAGCGCCACAGCCGTTGTCAGATAGCCCTCAATGCAAAGGCTCTAGACGCAAATATTGGTGTGAGAGCTAATTCAATCAAGGAAACACTGCATGTTGGTGAAGGGCATATTGAAGAAGGATCAGCCGAGTGGTTCTTGTGAAAGAACAACTCCATTTTGCTCACTAACTTCACACACCATCAGGCTTCCAAGCAGCTCTCAAGGAAACTCAGTTTTCACACTCTATGCTTAGTGCCCTTTGAGTGCATTATCTAGGAATGAACCTGGTAGAGCATCCCACACAAACGAATGCTCCACATGCGGGTTTCACATGCCACCAACTCCACATTCACAGGCAACTTCAGCGCCACAACCGTCTTCAGATAGCCCTCAATGCAAAGGCTCCAGACGCAAATATTGGTGTGAGAGCTAATTCAATGAAGGAAACACTGCATGTTGGTGAAGGGCATATTGACGAAGGATCAGCCGAGTGGTTCTTGTGGCAGAACAACTCCATTTGGCTCACTAACTTCACACACCATCAGGCTTCCAAGCAGCTCTCAAGGAAACTCAGTTTTCACACTCTATGCTTAGTGCCCTTTGAGTGCATTATCTAGGAATGAAGCTGGTAGAGCATCCCACACAAACGAATGCTCCACATGCGGGTTTCACATGCCACCAACTCCACATTCACAGGCAACTTCAGCGCCACAGCTTTTTCAGATAGCCCTCAATGAAAAAGGCTCTAGACGCAAATATTGGTGTGAGAGCTAATTCAATCAAGGAAACACTGCATGTTGGTGAAGGGCATATTGAAGAAGGATCAGCCAAGTGGTTCTTGTGGGAGAACAACTCCATTTGGCTCACTGACTTCGCACACCATCAGGCTTCCAAGCAGCTCTCAAGGAAACTCAGTTTTCACACTCTATGCTTAGTGCCCTTTGAGTGCATTATCTAGGAATGAACATGGTAGAGCATCCCACACAAACCAATGCTCCACATGCGGGTTTCACATGCCACCAACTCCACATTCACAGGCAAATTCAGCGCCACATCCGTTTTCAGATAGCCCTCAATGCAAAGGCTCTAGACGCAAATATTGGTGTGAGAGCTAATTCAATCAAGGAAACACTGCATGTTGGTGAAGGGCATATTGAAGAAGGATCAGCCGAGTGGTTCTTGTGGGAGAACAACTCCATTTGGCTCACTAACTTCACACACCATCAGGCTTCCAAGCAGCTCTCAAGGAAACTCAGTTTTCACACTCTATGCTTAGTGCCCTTTGAGTGCATTATCTAGGAATGAATCTAATAGAGCATCCCACACAAACGAATGCTCCACATGCGGGTTTCACATGCCACCAACTCCACATTCACAGGCAACTTCAGCGCCACAGCCGTTTTCAGATAGCCCTCAATGCAAAGGCTCTAGACGCAAATATTGGTGTGAGAGCTAATTCAATCAAGGAAACACTGCATGTTGGTGAAGGGCATATTGAAGAAGGATCAGCCAAGTGGTTCTTGTGGGAGAACAACTCCATTCGGCTCACTAACTTCGCACACCATCAGGCTTCCAAGCAGCTCTCAAGGAAACTCAGTTTTCACACTCTGTGCTTAGTGCCCTTTGAGTGCATTATCTAGGAATGAACCTGGTAGAGCATCCCACACAAACGAATGCTCCACATGCGGGTTTCACATGCCACCAACTCCACATTCACAGGCAACTTCAGCGCCACAGCCGTTTTCAGATAGCCCTCAATGCAAAGGCTCTAGACGCAAATATTGGTGTGAGAGCTAATTCAATCAAGGAAACACTGCATGCTGGTGAAGGGCATATTGAAGAAGGATCAGCCAAGTGGTTCTTGTGGGAGAACAACTCCATTTGGCTCACTAACTTCGCACACCATCAGGCTTCCAAGCAGCTCTCAAGGAAACTCAGTTTTCACACTCTATGCTTAGTGCCCTTTGAGTGCATTATCTAGGAATGAACCTGGTAGAGCATCCCACACAAACCAATGCTCCACATGCGGGTTTCACATGCCACCAACTCCACATTCACAGGCAACTTCAGCGCCACAGCCGTTTTCAGATAGCCCTCAATGCAAAGGCTCTAGACGCAAATATTGGTGTGAGAGCTAATTCAATCAAGGAAACACTGCATGTTGGTGAAGGGCATATTGAAGAAGGATCAGCCGAGTGGTTCTTGTGGGAGAACAACTCCATTTGGCTCACTAACTTCACACACCATCAGGCTTCCAAGCAGCTCTCAAGGAAACTCAGTTTTCACACTCTATGCTTAGTGCCCTTTGAGTGCATTATCTAGGAGTAAACCTGGTAGAGCATCCCACACAAACGAATGCTCCACATGCGGGTTTCACATGCCACCAACTCCACATTCACAGGCAACTTCAGTGCCACAGCCATTTTCAGGTAGCCCTCAATGCAAAGGCTCTAGACGCAAATATTGGTGTGAGAGCTAATTCAATCAAGTAAACACTGCATGTTGGTGAAGGGCATATTGAAGAAGGATCAACCGAGTGGTTCTTGTGGGAGAACAACTCCATTTGGCTCACTAACTTCACACACCATCAGGCTTCCAAGCAGCTCTCAAGGAAACTCAGTTTTCACACTCTATGCTTAGTGCCCTTTGAGTGCATTATCTAGGAATGAACCTGGTAGAGCATCCCACACAAACCAATGCTCCACATGCGGGTTTCACATGCCACCAACTCCACATTCACAGGCAACGTCAGCGCCACAGCCGTTTTCAGATAGCCCTCAATGCAAAGGCTCTAGACGTAAATATTGGTGTGAGAGCTAATTCAATCAAGGAAACACTGCATGTTGGTGAAGGGCATATTGAAGAAGGATCAGCCGAGTGGTTCTTGTGGGAGAACAACTCCATTTGGCTCACTAACTTCACACACCATCAGGCTTCCAAGCAGCTCTCAAGGAAACTCAGTTTTCACACTCTATGCTTAGTGCCCTTTGAGTGCATTATCTAGGAGTAAACCTGGTAGAGCATCCCACACAAACGAATGCTCCACATGCGGGTTTCACATGCCACCAACTCCACATTCACAGGCAACTTCAGCGCCACAGCCATTTTCAGGTAGCCCTCAATGCAAAGGCTCTAGACACAAATATTGGTGTGAGAGCTAATTCAATCAAGGAAACACTGCATGTTGGTGAAGGGCATATTGAAGAAGGATCAGCCGAGTGGTTCTTGTGGGAGAACAACTCCATTCGGCTCACTAACTTCACACACCATCAGGCTTCCAAGCAGCTCTCAAGGAAACTCAGTTTTCACACTCTATGCTTAGTGCCCTTTGAGTGCATTATCTAGGAGTAAACCTGGTAGAGCATCCCACACAAACGAATGCTCCACATGCGGGTTTCACATGCCACCAACTCCACATTCACAGGCAACTTCAGCGCCACAGCCGTTTTCAGATAGCCCTCAATGCAAAGGCTCTAGACGCAAATATTGGTGTGAGAGCTAATTCAATCAAGGAAACACTGCATGTTGGTGAAGGGCATATTGAAGAAGGATCAGCCGAGTGGTTCTTGTGGGAGAACAACTCCATTTGGCTCACTAACTTCACACACCATCAGGCTTCCAAGCAGCTCTCAAGGAAACTCAGTTTTCACACTCTATGCTTAGTGCCCTTTCAGTGCATTATCTAGGAATGAACCTGGTAGAGCATCCCACACAAACGAATGCTCCACATGCGGGTTTCAAATGCCACCAACTCCACATTCACAGGCAACTTCAGCGCCACAGCCGTTTTCAGATAGCCCTCAATGCAAAGGCTCTAGACGCAAATATTGGTGTGAGAGCTAATTCAATCAAGGAAACACTGCATGTTGGTGAAGGGCATATTGAAGAAGGATCAGCCGAGTGGTTCTTGTGGGAGAACAACTCCATTCGGCTCACTAACTTCACACACCATCAGGCTTCCAAGCAGCTCTCAAGGAAACTCAGTTTTCACACTCTATGCTTAGTGCCCTTTGAGTGCATTATCTAGGAATGAACCTGGTAGAGCATCCCACACAAACGAATGCTCCACATGCGGGTTTCACATGCCACCAACTCCACATTCACAGGCAACTTCAGCCCCACAGCCGTTTTCAGATAGCCCTCAATGCAAAGGCTCTAGACGCAAATATTGGTGTGAGAGCTAATTCAATCAAGGAAACACTGCATGTTGGTGAAGGGCATATTGAAGAAGGATCAGCCGAGTGGTTCTTGTGGGAGAACAACTCCATTTGGCTCACTAACTTCACACACCATCAGGCTTCCAAGCAGCTCTCAAGGAAACTCAGTTTTCACACTCTATGCTTAGTGCCCTTTGAGTGCATTATCTAGGAATGAACCTGGTAGAGCATCCCACACAAACGAATGCTCCACATGCGGGTTTCACATGCCACCAACTCCACATTCACAGGCAACTTCAGCGCCACAGCCGTTTTCAGATAGCCCTGAATGCAAAGGCTCCAGACGCAAATATTGGTGTGAGAGCTAATTCAATCAAGGAAACACTGCATGTTGGTGAAGGGCATATTGAAGAAGGATCAGCGAAGTGGTTCTTGTGGGAGAACAACTCCATTTGGCTCACTAACTTCACACACCATCAGGCTTCCAAGCAGCTCTCAAGGAAACTCAGTTTTCACACTCTATGCTTAGTGCCCTTTGAGTGCATTATCTAGGAATGAACCTGGTAGAGCATCCCACACAAACCAATGCTCCACATGCGGGTTTCACATGCCACCAACTCCACATTCACAGGCAACTTTAGCGCCACAGCCGTTTTCAGATAGCCCTCAATGCAAAGGCTCTAGACGCAAATATTGGTGTGAGAGCTAATTCAATCAAGGAAACACTGCATGTTGGTGAAGGGCATATTGAAGAAGGATCAGCCGAGTGGTTCTTGTGGGAGAACAACTCCATTCGGCTCACTAACTTCACACACCATCAGGCTTCCAAGCAGCTCTCAAGGAAACTCAGTTTTCACACTCTATGCTTAGTGCCCTTTGAGTGCCTAGGACTGAAATGAAGCTTGGTGAGCATCCCACACAAACGAATGCTCCACATGCGGGTTTCACATGCCACCAACTCCACATTCACAGGCAACTTCAGCGCCACAGCTTTTTCAGATAGCCCTCAATGCAAAGGCTCTAGACGCAAATATTGGTGTGAGAGCTAATTCAATCAAGGAAACACTGCATGTTGGTGAAGGGCATATTGAAGAAGGATCAGCCAAGTGGTTCTTCTGGGAGAACAACTCCATTTGGCTCACTGACTTCGCACACCATCAGGCTTCCAAGCAGCTCTCAAGGAAACTCAGTTTTCACACTCTATGCTTAGTGCCCTTTGAGTGCATTATCTAGGAATGAACCTGGTAGAGCATCCCACACAAACCAATGCTCCACATGCGGGTTTCACATGCCACCAACTCCACATTCACAGGCAAATTCAGCGCCACAGCCGTTTTCAGATAGCCCTCAATGCAAAGGCTCTAGACGCAAATATTGGTGTGAGAGCTAATTCAATCAAGGAAACACTGCATGTTGGTGAAGGGCATATTGAAGAAGGATCAGCCGAGTGGTTCTTGTGGGAGAACAACTCCATTTGGCTCACTAACTTCACACACCATCAGGCTTCCAAGCAGCTCTCAAGGAAACTCAGTTTTCACACTCTATGCTTAGTGCCATTTGAGTGCATTATCTAGGAATGAATCAAATAGAGCATCCCACACAAACGAATGCTCCACATGCGGGTTTCACATGCCACCAACTCCACATTCACAGGCAACTTCAGCGCCACAGCCGTTTTCAGATAGCCCTCAATGCAAAGGCTCTAGACGCAAATATTGGTGTGAGAGCTAATTCAATCAAGGAAACACTGCATGTTGGTGAAGGGCATATTGAAGAAGGATCAGCCAAGTGGTTCTTGTGGGAGAACAACTCCATTCGGCTCACTAACTTCGCACACCATCAGGCTTCCAAGCAGCTCTCAAGGAAACTCAGTTTTCACACTCTATGCTTAGTGCCCTTTGAGTGCATTATCTAGGAATGAACCTGGTAGAGCATCCCACACAAACGAATGCTCCACATGCGGGTTTCACATGCCACCAACTCCACATTCACAGGCAACTTCAGCGCCACAGCCGTTTTCAGATAGCCCTCAATGCAAAGGCTCTAGACGCAAATATTGGTGTGAGAGCTAATTCAATCAAGGAAACACTGCATGTTGGTGAAGGGCATATTGAAGAAGGATCAGCCGAGTGGTTCTTGTGGGAGAACAACTCCATTTGGCTCACTAACTTCACACACCATCAGGCTTCCAAGCAGCTCTCAAGGAAACTCAGTTTTCACACTCTATGCTTAGTGCCCTTTGAGTGCATTATCTAGGAGTAAACCTGGTAGAGCATCCCACACAAACGAATGCTCCACATGCGGGTTTCACATGCCACCAACTCCACATTCACAGGCAACTTCAGCGCCACAGCCATTTTCAGGTAGCCCTCAATGCAAAGGCTCTAGACGCAAATATTGGTGTGAGAGCTAATTCAATCAAGTAAACACTGCATGTTGGTGAAGGGCATATTGAAGAAGGATCAGCCGAGTGGTTCTTGTGGGAGAACAACTCCATTCGGCTCACTAACTTCACACACCATCAGGCTTCCAAGCAGCTCTCAAGGAAACTCAGTTTTCACACTCTATGCTTAGTGCCCTTTGAGTGCATTATCTAGGAGTAAACCTGGTAGAGCATCCCACACAAACGAATGCTCCACATGCGGGTTTCACATGCCACCAACTCCACATTCACAGGCAACTTCAGCGCCACAGCCGTTTTCAGATAGCCCTCAATGCAAAGGCTCTAGACGCAAATATTGGTGTGAGAGCTAATTCAATCAAGGAAACACTGCATGTTGGTGAAGGGCATATTGAAGAAGGATCAGCCGAGTGGTTCTTGTGGGAGAACAACTCCATTTTGCTCACTAACTTCACACACCATCAGGCTTCCAAGCAGCTCTCAAGGAAACTCAGTTTTCACACTCTATGCTTAGTGCCCTTTCAGTGCATTATCTAGGAATGAACCTGGTAGAGCATCCCACACAAACGAATGCTCCACATGCGGGTTTCACATGCCACCAACTCCACATTCACAGGCAACTTCAGCGCCACAGCCGTTTTCAGATAGCCCTCAATGCAAAGGCTCTAGACGCAAATATTGGTGTGAGAGCTAATTCAATCAAGGAAACACTGCATGTTGGTGAAGGGCATATTGAAGAAGGATCAGCCAAGTGGTTCTTGTGGGAGAACAACTCCATTCGGCTCACTAACTTCGCACACCATCAGGCTTCCAAGCAGCTCTCAAGGAAACTCAGTTTTCACACTCTATGCTTAGTGCCCTTTGAGTGCATTATCTAGGAATGAACCTGGTAGAGCATCCCACACAAACGAATGCTCCACATGCGGGTTTCACATGCCACCAACTCCACATTCACAGGAAACTTCAGCCCCACAGCCGTTTTCAGATAGCCCTCAATGCAAAGGCTCTAGACGCAAATATTGGTGTGAGAGCTAATTCAATCAAGGAAACACTGCATGTTGGTGAAGGGCATATTGAAGAAGGATCAGCCGAGTGGTTCTTGTGGGAGAACAACTCCATTTGGCTCACTAACTTCACACACCATCAGGCTTCCAAGCAGCTCTCAAGGAAACTCAGTTTTCACACTCTATGCTTAGTGCCCTTTGAGTGCATTATCTAGGAATGAACCTGGTAGAGCATCCCACACAAACGAATGCTCCACATGCGGGTTTCACATGCCACCAACTCCACATTCACAGGCAACTTCAGCGCCACAGCCGTTTTCAGATAGCCCTCAATGCAAAGGCTCTAGACGCAAATATTGGTGTGAGAGCTAATTCAATCAAGGAAACACTGCATGTTGGTGAAGGGCATATTGAAGAAGGATCAGCCGAGTGGTTCTTGTGGGAGAACAACTCCATTTTGCTCACTAACTTCACACACCATCAGGCTTCCAAGCAGCTCTCAAGGAAACTCAGTTTTCACACTCTATGCTTAGTGCCCTTTGAGTGCATTATCTAGGAGTAAACCTGGTAGAGCATCCCACACAAACGAATGCTCCACATGCGGGTTTCACATGCCACCAACTCCACATTCACAGGCAACTTTAGTGCCACAGCCTTTTTCAGATAGCCCTCAATGCAAAGGCTCTAGACGCAAATATTGGTGTGAGAGCTAATTCAATCAAGGAAACACTGCATGTTGGTGAAGGGCATATTGAAGAAGGATCAGCCAAGTGGTTCTTGTGGGAGAACAACTCCATTCGGCTCACTAACTTCGCACACCATCAGGCTTCCAAGCAGCTCTCAAGGAAACTCAGTTTTCACACTCTATGCTTAGTGCCCTTTGAGTGCATTATCTAGGAATGAACCTGGTAGAGCATCCCACACAAACGAATGCTCCACATGCGGGTTTCACATGCCACCAACTCCACATTCACAGGAAACTTCAGCCCCACAGCCGTTTTCAGATAGCCCTCAATGCAAAGGCTCTAGACGCAAATATTGGTGTGAGAGCTAATTCAATCAAGGAAACACTGCATGTTGGTGAAGGGCATATTGAAGAAGGATCAGCCAAGTGGTTCTTGTGGGAGAACAACTCCATTCGGCTCACTAACTTCGCACACCATCAGGCTTCCAAGCAGCTCTCAAGGAAACTCAGTTTTCACACTCTATGCTTAGTGCCCTTTGAGTGCATTATCTAGGAATGAACCTGGTAGAGCATCCCACACAAACGAATGCTCCACATGCGGGTTTCACATGCCACCAACTCCACATTCACAGGAAACTTCAGCCCCACAGCCGTTTTCAGATAGCCCTCAATGCAAAGGCTCTAGACGCAAATATTGGTGTGAGAGCTAATTCAATCAAGGAAACACTGCATGTTGGTGAAGGGCATATTGAAGAAGGATCAGCCGAGTGGTTCTTGTGGGAGAACAACTCCATTTGGCTCACTAACTTCACACACCATCAGGCTTCCAAGCAGCTCTCAAGGAAACTCAGTTTTCACACTCTATGCTTAGTGCCCTTTGAGTGCATTATCTAGGAATGAACCTGGTAGAGCATCCCACACAAACGAATGCTCCACATGCGGGTTTCACATGCCACCAACTCCACATTCACAGGCAACTTCAGCCCCACAGCCGTTTTCAGATAGCCCTCAATGCAAAGGCTCTAGACGCAAATATTGGTGTGAGAGCTAATTCAATCAAGGAAACACTGCATGTTGGTGAAGGGCATATTGAAGAAGGATCAGCCAAGTGGTTCTTGTGGGAGAACAACTCCATTCGGCTCACTAACTTCGCACACCATCAGGCTTCCAAGCAGCTCTCAAGGAAACTCAGTTTTCACACTCTATGCTTAGTGCCCTTTGAGTGCATTATCTAGGAATGAACCTGGTAGAGCATCCCACACAAACGAATGCTCCACATGCGGGTTTCACATGCCACCAACTCCACATTCACAGGCAACTTCAGCGCCACAGCCGTTTTCAGATAGCCCTCAATGCAAAGGCTCTAGACGCAAATATTGGTGTGAGAGCTAATTCAATCAAGGAAACACTGCATGTTGGTGAAGGGCATATTGAAGAAGGATCAGCCGAGTGGTTCTTGTGGGAGAACAACTCCATTTGGCTCACTAACTTCACACACCATCAGGCTTCCAAGCAGCTCTCAAGGAAACTCAGTTTTCACACTCTATGCTTAGTGCCCTTTGAGTGCCTAGGACTGAAATGAAGCTTGGTGAGCATCCCACACAAACGAATGCTCCACATGCGGGTTTCACATGCCACCAACTCCACATTCACAGGCAACTTCAGCGCCACAGCCGTTTTCAGATAGCCCTCAATGCAAAGGCTCTAGACGCAAATATTGGTGTGAGAGCTAATTCAATCAAGGAAACACTGCATGTTGGTGAAGGGCATATTGAAGAAGGATCAGCCGAGTGGTTCTTGTGGGAGAACAACTCCATTTGGCTCACTAACTTCACACACCATCAGGCTTCCAAGCAGCTCTCAAGGAAACTCAGTTTTCACACTCTATGCTTAGTGCCCTTTGAGTGCATTATCTAGGAATGAACCTGGTAGAGCATCCCACACAAACGAATGCTCCACATGCGGGTTTCACATGCCACCAACTCCACATTCACAGGCAACTTTAGCCCCACAGCCGTTTTCACATAGCCCTCAATGCAAAGGCTCTAGACGCAAATATTGGTGTGAGAGCTAATTCAATCAAGGAAACACTGCATGTTGGTGAAGGGCATATTGAAGAAGGATCAGCCAAGTGGTTCTTGTGGGAGAACAACTCCATTCGGCTCACTAACTTCGCACACCATCAGGCTTCCAAGCAGCTCTCAAGGAAACTCAGTTTTCACACTCTATGCTTAGTGCCCTTTGAGTGCATTATCTAGGAATGAACCTGGTAGAGCATCCCACACAAACGAATGCTCCACATGCGGGTTTCACATGCCACCAACTCCACATTCACAGGAAACTTCAGCCCCACAGCCGTTTTCAGATAGCCCTCAATGCAAAGGCTCTAGACGCAAATATTGGTGTGAGAGCTAATTCAATCAAGGAAACACTGCATGTTGGTGAAGGGCATATTGAAGAAGGATCAGCCGAGTGGTTCTTGTGGGAGAACAACTCCATTTGGCTCACTAACTTCACACACCATCAGGCTTCCAAGCAGCTCTCAAGGAAACTCAGTTTTCACACTCTATGCTTAGTGCCCTTTGAGTGCATTATCTAGGAATGAACCTGGTAGAGCATCCCACACAAACGAATGCTCCACATGCGGGTTTCACATGCCACCAACTCCACATTCACAGGCAACTTCAGCACCACAGCCGTTTTCAGATAGCCCTGAATGCAAAGGCTCCAGAAGCAAATATTGGTGTGAGAGCTAATTCAATCAAGGAAACACTGCATGTTGGTGAAGGGCATATTGAAGAAGGATCAGCGAAGTGGTTCTTGTGGGAGAACAACTCCATTCGGCTCACTAACTTCACACACCATCAGGCTTCCAAGCAGCTCTCAAGGAAACTCAGTTTTCACACTCTATGCTTAGTGCCCTTTGAGTGCATTATCTAGGAATGAACCTGGTAGAGCATCCCACACAAACCAATGCTCCACATGCGGGTTTCACATGCCACCAACTCCACATTCACAGGCAACTTCAGCCCCACAGCCGTTTTCAGATAGCCCTCAATGCAAAGGCTCTAGACGCAAATATTGGTGTGAGAGCTAATTCAATCAAGGAAACACTGCATGTTGGTGAAGGGCATATTGAAGAAGGATCAGCCGAGTGGTTCTTGTGGGAGAACAACTCCATTTGGCTCACTAACTTCACACACCATCAGGCTTCCAAGCAGCTCTCAAGGAAACTCAGTTTTGACACTCTATGCTTAGTGCCCTTTGAGTGCCTAGGACTGAAATGAAGCTTGGTGAGCATCCCACACAAACGAATGCTCCACATGCGGGTTTCACATGCCACCAAATCCACATTCACAGGCAACTTCAGCGCCACAGCCGTTTTCAGATAGCCCTCAATGCAAAGGCTCTAGACGCAAATATTGGTGTGAGAGCTAATTCAATCAAGGAAACACTGCATGTTGGTGAAGGGCATATTGAAGAAGGATCAGCCAAGTGGTTCTTGTGGGAGAACAACTCCATTTGGCTCACTAACTTCACACACCATCAGGCTTCCAAGCAGCTCTCAAGGAAACTCAGTTTTCACACTCTATGCTTAGTGCCCTTTGAGTGCCTAGGACTGAAATGAAGCTTGGTGAGCATCCCACACAAACGAATGCTCCACATGCGGGTTTCACATGCCACCAACTCCACATTCACAGGCAACTTCAGCGCCACAGCCGTTTTCAGATAGCCCTCAATGCAAAGGCTCTAGACGCAAATATTGGTGTGAGAGCTAATTCAATCAAGGAAACACTGCATGTTGGTGAAGGGCATATTGAAGAAGGATCAGCGAAGTGGTTCTTGTGGGAGAACAACTCCATTTGGCTCACTAACTTCACACACCATCAGGCTTCCAAGCAGCTCTCAAGGAAACTCAGTTTTCACACTCTATGCTTAGTGCCCTTTGAGTGCATTATCTAGGAGTAAACCTGGTAGAGCATCCCACACAAACGAATGCTCCACATGCGGGTTTCACATGCCACCAACTCCACATTCACAGGCAACTTCAGCGCCACAGCCGTTTTCAGATAGCCCTCAATGCAAAGGCTCTAGACGCAAATATTGGTGTGAGAGCTAATTCAATCAAGGAAACACTGCATGTTGGTGAAGGGCATATTGAAGAAGGATCAGCCGAGTGGTTCTTGTGGGAGAACAACTCCATTTGGCTCACTAACTTCACACACCATCAGGCTTCCAAGCAGCTCTCAAGGAAACTCAGTTTTCACACTCTATGCTTAGTGCCCTTTCAGTGCATTATCTAGGAATGAACCTGGTAGAGCATCCCACACAAACGAATGCTCCACATGCGGGTTTCAAATGCCACCAACTCCACATTCACAGGCAACTTCAGCGCCACAGCCGTTTTCAGATAGCCCTCAATGCAAAGGCTCTAGACGCAAATATTGGTGTGAGAGCTAATTCAATCAAGGAAACACTGCATGTTGGTGAAGGGCATATTGAAGAAGGATCAGCCGAGTGGTTCTTGTGGGAGAACAACTCCATTCGGCTCACTAACTTCGCACACCATCAGGCTTCCAAGCAGCTCTCAAGGAAACTCAGTTTTCACACTCTATGCTTAGTGCCCTTTGAGTGCATTATCTAGGAATGAACCTGGTAGAGCATCCCACACAAACGAATGCTCCACATGCGGGTTTCACATGCCACCAACTCCACATTCACAGGCAACTTCAGCCCCACAGCCGTTTTCAGATAGCCCTCAATGCAAAGGCTCTAGACGCAAATATTGGTGTGAGAGCTAATTCAATCAAGGAAACACTGCATGTTGGTGAAGGGCATATTGAAGAAGGATCAGCCGAGTGGTTCTTGTGGGAGAACAACTCCATTTGGCTCACTAACTTCACACACCATCAGGCTTCCAAGCAGCTCTCAAGGAAACTCAGTTTTCACACTCTATGCTTAGTGCCCTTTGAGTGCATTATCTAGGAATGAACCTGGTGAGCATCCCACACAAACGAATGCTCCACATGCGGGTTTCACATGCCACCAACTCCACATTCACAGGCAACTTCAGCGCCACAGCCGTTTTCAGATAGCCCTGAATGCAAAGGCTCCAGACGCAAATATTGGTGTGAGAGCTAATTCAATCAAGGAAACACTGCATGTTGGTGAAGGGCATATTGAAGAAGGATCAGCGAAGTGGTTCTTGTGGGAGAACAACTCCATTTGGCTCACTAACTTCACACACCATCAGGCTTCCAAGCAGCTCTCAAGGAAACTCAGTTTTCACACTCTATGCTTAGTGCCCTTTGAGTGCATTATCTAGGAATGAACCTGGTAGAGCATCCCACACAAACCAATGCTCCACATGCGGGTTTCACATGCCACCAACTCCACATTCACAGGCAACTTCAGCGCCACAGCCGTTTTCAGATAGCCCTGAATGCAAAGGCTCCAGACGCAAATATTGGTGTGAGAGCTAATTCAATCAAGGAAACACTGCATGTTGGTGAAGGGCATATTGAAGAAGGATCAGCGAAGTGGTTCTTGTGGGAGAACAACTCCATTTGGCTCACTAACTTCACACACCATCAGGCTTCCAAGCAGCTCTCAAGGAAACTCAGTTTTCACACTCTATGCTTAGTGCCCTTTGAGTGCATTATCTAGGAATGAATCTAGTAGAGCATCCCACACAAACGAATGCTCCACATGCGGGTTTCACATGCCACCAACTCCACATTCACAGGAAACTTCAGCGCCACAGCCGTTTTCAGATAGCCCTCAATGCAAAGGCTCTAGACGCAAATATTGGTGTGAGAGCTAATTCAATCAAGGAAACACTGCATGTTGGTGAAGGGCATATTGAAGAAGGATCAGCGAAGTGGTTCTTGTGGGAGAACAACTCCATTCGGCTCACTAACTTCACACACCATCAGGCTTCCAAGCAGCTCTCAAGGAAACTCAGTTTTCACACTCTATGCTTAGTGCCCTTTGAGTGCCTAGGACTGAAATGAAGCTTGGTGAGCATCCCACACAAACGAATGCTCCACATGCGGGTTTCACATGCCACCAACTCCACATTCACAGGCAACTTCAGCGCCACAGCCGTTTTCAGATAGCCCTCAATGCAAAGGCTCTAGACGCAAATATTGGTGTGAGAGCTAATTCAATCAAGGAAACACTGCATGTTGGTGAAGGGCATATTGAAGAAGGATCAGCCAAGTGGTTATTGTGGGAGAACAACTCCATTTGGCTCACTAACTTCACACACCATCAGGCTTCCAAGCAGCTCTCAAGGAAACTCAGTTTTCACACTCTATGCTTAGTGCCCTTTGAGTGCATTATCTAGGAATGAACCTGGTAGAGCATCCCACACAAACGAATGCTCCACATGCGGGTTTCAGATGCCACCAACTCCACATTCACAGGCAACTTCAGCGCCACAGCCGTTTTCAGATAGCCCTCAATGCAAAGGCTCTAGACGCAAATATTGGTGTGAGAGCTAATTCAATCAAGGAAACACTGCATGTTGGTGAAGGGCATATTGAAGAAGGATCAGCCGAGTGGTTCTTGTGGGAGAACAACTCCATTTGGCTCACTAACTTCACACACCATCAGGCTTCCAAGCAGCTCTCAAGGAAACTCAGTTTTCACACTCTATGCTTAGTGCCCTTTGAGTGCATTATCTAGGAGTAAACCTGGTAGAGCATCCCACACAAACGAATGCTCCACATGCGGGTTTCACATGCCACCAACTCCACATTCACAGGCAACTTCAGCGCCACAGCCATTTTCAGGTAGCCCTCAATGCAAAGGCTCTAGACGCAAATATTGGTGTGAGAGCTAATTCAATCAAGTAAACACTGCATGTTGGTGAAGGGCATATTGAAGAAGGATCAGCCGAGTGGTTCTTGTGGGAGAACAACTCCATTCGGCTCACTAACTTCACACACCATCAGGCTTCCAAGCAGCTCTCAAGGAAACTCAGTTTTCACACTCTATGCTTAGTGCCCTTTGAGTGCATTATCTAGGAGTAAACCTGGTAGAGCATCCCACACAAACGAATGCTCCACATGCGGGTTTCACATGCCACCAACTCCACATTCACAGGCAACTTCAGCGCCACAGCCGTTTTCAGATAGCCCTCAATGCAAAGGCTCTAGACGCAAATATTGGTGTGAGAGCTAATTCAATCAAGGAAACACTGCATGTTGGTGAAGGGCATATTGAAGAAGGATCAGCCGAGTGGTTCTTGTGGGAGAACAACTCCATTTGGGCTCACTAACTTCACACACCATCAGGCTTCCAAGCAGCTCTCAAGGAACTCAGTTTTCACACTCTATGCTTAGTGCCCTTTCAGTGCATTATCTAAGAATGAACCTGGTAGAGCATCCCACACAAACGAATGCTCCACATGCGGGTTTCACTTGCCACCAACTCCACATTCACAGGCAACTTCAGCGCCACAGCCGTTTTCAGATAGCCCTCAATGCAAGGCTCTAGTCGCAAATATTGGTGTGAGAGCTAATTCAATCAAGGAAACACTGCATGTTGGTGAAGGGCATATTGAAGAAGGATCAGCCAAGTGGTTCTTGTGGGAGAACAAACTCCATTCGGCTCACTAACTTCGCACACCATCAGGCTTCCAAGCAGCTCTCAAGGAAACTCAGTTTTCACACTCTATGCTTAGGCCCTTTGAGTGCATTATCTAGGAATGAACCTGGTAGGAGCATCCCACACAAACGAATGCTCCACATGCGGGTTTCACATGCACCAACTCCACATTCACAGAAACTTCAGCCCCACAGCCGTTTCAGATAGCCCCTCAATGCAAAGGCTCTAGACGCAAATATTGGTGTGAGAGCTAATTCAATCAAGGAAACACTGCATGTTGGTGAAGGGCATATTGAAGAAGGATCAGCCGAGTGGTTCTTGTGGGAGAACAACTCCATTTGGCTCACTAACTTCACACCATCAGGCTTCCAAGCAGCTCTCAAGGAAACTCAGTTTTCACACTCTATGCTTAGTGCCTTTGAGTGCATTATCTAGGAATGAACCTGGTAGAGCATCCCACACAAACCAATGCTCCACATGCGGGTTTCACATGCCACCAACTCACATTCACAGGCAACTTCAGCGCCACAGCCGTTTTCAGATAGCCCTGAATGCAAGGCTCCAGACGCAAATATTGGTGTGAGAGCTAATTCAATCAAGGAAACACTGCATGTTGGTGAAGGGCATATTGAAGAAGGATCAGCGAAGTGGTTCTTGTGGGAGAACAACTCCATTTGGCTCACTAACTTCACACACCATCAGGCTTCCAAGCAGCTCTCAAGGAAACTCAGTTTTCACACTCTATGCTTAGTGCCCTTTGAGTGCATTATCTAGGAATGAATCTAGTAGAGCATCCCACACAAACGAATGCTCCACATGCGGGTTTCACATGCCACCAAACTCCACATTCACAGGAACTTCAGCGCCACAGCCGTTTTCAGATAGCCCTCAATGCAAAGGCTCTAGACGCAAATATTGGTGTGAGAGCTAATTCAATCAAGGAAACACTGCATGTTGGTGAAGGGCATATTGAAGAAGGATCAGCGAAGTGGTTCTTGTGGGAGAACAACTCCATTCGGCTCACTAACTTCACACACCATCAGGCTTCCAAGCAGCTCTCAAGGAAACTCAGTTTTCACACTCTATGCTTAGTGCCCTTTGAGTGCCTAGGACTGAAATGAAGCTTGGTGAGCATCCCACAAACGAATGCTCCACATGCGGGTTTCACATGCCACCAACTCCACATTCACAGGCAACTTCAGCGCCACAGCCGTTTTCAGATAGCCCTCAATGCAAAGGCTCTAGACGCAAATATTGGTGTGAGAGCTAATTCAATCAAGGAAACACTGCTTGTTGGTGAAGGGCATATTGAAGAAGGATCAGCCAAGTGGTTATTGTGGGAGAACAACTCCATTTGGTCACTAACTTCACACACCATCAGGCTTCCAAGCAGCTCTCAAGGAAACCTCAGTTTTCACACTCTATGCTTAGTGCCCTTGAGTGCATTATCTAGGAATGAACCTGGTAGAGCATCCCACACAAACGAATGCTCCACATGCGGGTTTCAGATGCCACCAACTCCACATTCACAGGCAACTTCAGCGCCACAGCCGTTTTCAGATAGCCCTCAATGCAAAGGCTCTAGACCAAATATTGGTGTGAGAGCTAATTCAATCAAGGAAACACTGCATGTTGGTGAAGGGCAATTGAAGAAGGATCAGCCGAGTGGTTCTTGTGGGAGACAACTCATTTGGCTCACTAACTTCACACACCATCAGGCTTCCAAGCAGCTCTCAAGGAAACTCAGTTTTCACACTCTATGCTTAGTGCCCTTGAGTGCATTATCTAGGGAGTAAACCTGGTAGAGCATCCCACACAAACGAATGCTCCACATGCGGGTTTCACATGCCACCAATCCACATTCACAGGCAACTTCAGCGCACAGCCATTTTCAGGTAGCCCTCAATGCAAAGGCTCTAGACGCAAATATTGGTGTGAGAGCTAATTCAATCAAGTAAACACTGCTGTTGGTGAAGGGCATATTGAAGAAGGATCAGCCGAGTGGTTCTTGTGGGAGAACAACTCCATTCGGCTCACTAACTTCACACACCATCAGGCTTCAAGCAGCTCTCAAGGAAACTCAGTTTTCACACTCTATGCTTAGTGCCCTTTGAGTGCATTATCTAGGAGTAAACCTGGTAGAGCATCCCACACAAACGAATGCTCCACATGCGGGTTTCACATGCCACCAACTCCACATTCACAGGCAACTTCAGCGCCACAGCCGTTTTCCAGATAGCCCTCAATGCAAAGGCTCTAGACGCAAATATGGTGTGAGAGCTAATTCAATCAGGAAACACTGCATGTTGACGCTATGATTTAATTGACTGAATGTGAATGAAGGGCATTTGAAGAAGGATCAGCCGTAGTGGTTCTTGTGGAGAACAACTCCATTTGGCTCACTAACTTCACACACCATCAAGCTTCCAAGCAGCTCTCAAGGAAACTCAGTTTTCACACTCTATGCTTAGTGCCCTTTCAGTGCATTATCTAAGAATGAACTGGTAGAGCATCCCACCACAAACGAATGCTCCACATGCGGGTTTCACTGCCACCAAATCCACATTCACAGGCAACTTCAGCGCCACAGCCGTTTTCAGATAGCCCTCAATGCAAAGGCTCTAGTCGCAAATATTGGTGTGAGAGCTAATTCAATCAAGGAAACACTGCATGTTGGTGAAGGCATATTGAAGAAGGATCAGCCAAGTGGTTCTTGTGGGAGAACAACTCCATTCGGCTCACTAACTTCGCACACATCAGGCTTCCAAGCAGCTCTCAAGGAAACTCAGTTTTCACACTCTATGCTTAGTGCCCTTGAGTGCATTTATCTAGGAATGAACCTGGTAGAGCATCCCACACAAACGAATGCTCCACATGCGGGTTTCACATGCCACCAACTCCACATTCACAGGAAACTTCAGCCCCACAGCCGTTTTCAGATAGCCCTCAATGCAAAGGCTCTAGACGCAAATATTGGTGTGAGAGCTAATTCAATCAAGGAAACACTGCATGTTGGTGAAGGGCATATTGAAGAAGGATCAGCGATGTGGTTCTTGTGGGAGAACAACTCCATTTGGTCTCACTAACTTCACACACCATCAGGCTTCCAAGCAGCTCTCAAGGAAACTCAGTTTCACACTCTATGCTTAGTGCCCTTTGAGTGCATTATCTAGGAATGAATCTAGTAGAGGCATCCCACACAAACGAATGCTCCACATGCGGGTTTCACATGCCACCAACTCCACATTCACAGGAAACTTCAGCGCCACAGCCGTTTTCAGATAGCCCTCAATGCAAAGGCTCTAGACGCAAATATTGGTGTGAGAGCTAATTCAATCAAGGAAACACTGCATGTTGGTGAAGGGCATATTGAAGAAGGATCAGCGAAGTGGTTCTTGTGGGAGAACAACTCCATTCGGCTCACTAACTTCACACACCATCAGGCTTCCAAGCAGCTCTCAAGGAAACTCAGTTTTCACACTCTATGCTTAGTGCCTTTGAGTGCCTAGGACTGAAATGAAGCTTGGTGAGCATCCACACAAACGAATGCTCCACATGCGGGTTTCACATGCCACCAACTCCACATTCACAGGCAACTTCAGCGCCACAGCCGTTTTCAGATAGCCTCAATGCAAAGGCTCTAGACGCAAATATTGGTGTGAGAGCTAATTCAATCAAGGAAACACTGCATGTTGGTGAAGGGCATATTGAAGAAGGATCAGCAAGTGGTTATTGTGGGAGAACAACTCCATTTGGCTCACTAACTTCACACACCATCAGGCTTCCAAGCAGCTCTCAAGGAAACTCAGTTTTCACACTCTATGCTTAGTGCCCTTTGAGTGCATTATCTAGGAATGAACCTGGTAGAGCATCCACACAAACGAATGCTCCACATGCGGGTTTCAGATGCCACCAACTCCACATTCACAGGCAACTTCAGCGCCACAGCCGTTTTCAGATAGCCCTCAATGCAAAGGCTCTAGACGCAAATATTGGTGTGAGAGCTAATTCAATCAAGGAAACACTGCATGTTGGTGAAGGGCATATTGAAGAAGGATCAGCCGAGTGGTTCTTGTGGGAGAACAACTCCATTTGGCTCACTAACTTCACACACCATCGGCTTCCAAGCAGCTCTCAAGGAAACTCAGTTTTCACACTCTATGCTTAGTGCCCTTTGAGTGCATTATCTAGGAGTAAACCTGGTAGAGCATCCCACACAAACGAATGCTCCACATGCGGGTTTCACATGCCACCAACTCCACATTCACAGCAACTTCAGCGCCACAGCATTTTCAGGTAGCCCTCAATGCAAAGGCTCTAGACGCAAATATTGGTGTGAGAGCTAATTCAATCAAGTAAACACTGCATGTTGGTGAAGGGCATATTGAAGAAGGATCAGCCGAGTGGTTCTTGTGGGGAGAACAACTCCATTCGGCTCACTAACTTCACACACCTCAGGCTTCCAAGCAGCTCTCAAGGAAACTCAGTTTTCACACTCTATGCTTAGTGCCTTTGAGTGCATTATCTAGGAGTAAACCTGGTAGAGCATCCCACACAAACGAATGCTCCACATGCGGGTTTCACATGCCACCAACTCCACATTCACAGGCAACTTCAGCGCCACAGCCGTTTTCAGATAGCCTCAATGCAAAGGCTCTAGACGCAAATATTGGTGTGAGAGCTAATTCAATCAAGGAAACACTGCATGTTGGTGAAGGGCATATTGAAGAAGGATCAGCCGAGTGGTTCTTGTGGAGAACAACTCCATTTGGCTCACTAACTTCACACACCATCAGGCTTCCAAGCAGCTCTCAAGGAAACTCAGTTTTCACACTCTATGCTTAGTGCCCTTTCAGTGCATTATCTAGAATGAACCTGGTAGAGCATCCCACACAAACGAATGCTCCACATGCGGGTTTCACATGCCACCAACTCCACATTCACAGGCAACTTCAGCGCCACAGCCGTTTTCAGATAGCCTCAATGCAAAGGCTCTAGTCGCAAATATGGTGTGAGAGCTAATTCCAATCAAGGAAACACTGCATGTTGGTGAAGGGCATATTGAAGAAGGATCAGCCAAGTGGTTCTTGTGGGAGAACAACTCCATTCGGCTCACTAACTTCGCACACCATCAGGCTTCCAAGCAGCTCTCAAGGAAACTCAGTTTTCACACTCTATGCTTAGTGCCCTTTGAGTGCATTATCCTAGGAATGAACCTGGTAGAGCATCCCACACAAACGAATGCTCCACATGCGGGTTTCACATGCCACCAACTCCACATTCACAGGAAACTTCAGCCCCACAGCCGTTTTCAGATAGCCCTCAATGCAAAGGCTCTAGACGCAAATATTGGGTGTGAGAGCTAATTCAATCAAGGAAACACTGCATGTTGGTGAAGGGCATATTGAAGAAGGATCAGCCGAGTGGTTCTGTGGGAGAACAATCCCATTTGGCTCACTAACTTCACACACCATCAGGCTTCCAAGCAGCTCTCAAGGAAACTCAGTTTTCACACTCTATGCTTAGTGCCCTTTGAGTGCATTATCTAGGAATGAACCTGGTAGAGCATCCACACAAACCAATGCTCCACATGCCGGGTTTCACATGCCACCAACTCCACATTCACAGGCAACTTCAGCGCCACAGCCGTTTCAGATAGCCCTGAATGCAAAGGCTCAGACGCAAATATTGGTGTGAGAGCTAATTCAATCAAGGAAACACTGCATGTTGGTGAAGGGCATATTGAAGAAGGATCAGCGAAGTGGTTCTTGTGGGAGAACAACTCCATTTGGCTCACTAACTTCACACACCATCAGGCTTCCAAGCAGCTCTCAAGGAAACTCAGTTTTCACACTCTATGCTTAGTGCCCTTTGAGTGCATTATCTAGGAATGAATCTAGTAGAGCATCCCCACACAAACGAATGCTCCACATGCGGGTTTCACATGCCACCAACTCCACATTCACAGGAAACTTCAGCGCCACAGCCGTTTTCAGATAGCCCTCAATGCAAAGGCTCTAGACGCAAATATGGTGTGAGAGCTAATTCAATCAAGGAAACACTGCATGTTGGTGAAGGGCATATTGAAGAAGGATCAGCCAAGTGGTTCTTGTGGAGAACAACTCCATTCGGCTCACTAACTTCACACACCATCAGGCTTCCAAGCAGCTCTCAAGGAAACTCAGTTTTCACACTCTATGCTTAGTGCCCTTTGAGTGCCTAGGACTGAAATGAAGCTTGGTGAGCATCCCACACAAACGAATGCTCCACATGCGGGTTTCACATGCCACCAACTCCACATTCACAGGCAACTTCAGCCGCCACAGCCGTTTTCAGATAGCCCTCAATGCAAAGGCTCTAGACGCAAATATTGGTGTGAGAGCTAATCAATCAAGGAAACACTGCATGTTGGTGAAGGGCATATTGAAGAAGGATCAGCCAAGTGGTTATTGTGGGAGAACAACTCCATTTGGCTCACTAACTTCACACACCATCAGGCTTCCAAGCAGCTCTCAAGGAAACTCAGTTTTCACACTCTATGCTTAGTGCCCTTTGAGTGCATTATCTAGGAATGAACCTGGTAGAGCATCCACACAAACGAATGCTCACATGCGGGTTTCAGATGCCACCAACTCCACATTCACAGGCAACTTCAGCGCCACAGCCGTTTTCAGATAGCCCTCAATGCAAAGGCTCTAGACGCAAATATTGGTGTGAGAGCTAATTCATCAGGAAACACTGCATGTTGGTGAAGGGCATATTGAAGAAGGATCAGCCGAGTGGTTCTTGTGGGAGAACAACTCCATTTGGCTCACTAACTTCACACACCATCAGGCTTCCAAGCAGCTCTCAAGGAAACTCAGTTTTCACACTCTATGCTTAGTGCCCTTTGAGTGCATTACTCTAGGAGTAAACCTGGTAGAGCATCCCACACAAACGAATGCTCACATGCGGGTTTCACATGCCACCAACTCCACATTCACAGGCAACTTCAGCGCCACAGCCATTTTCAGGTAGCCCTCAATGCAAAGGCTCTAGACGCAAATATTGGTGTGAGAGCTAATTCAATCAAGTAAACACTGCATGTTGGTGAAGGGCATATTGAAGAAGGGATCAGCCGAGTGGTTCTTGTGGGAGAACAACTCCATTCGGCTCACTAACTTCACACACCATCAGGCTTCCAAGCAGCTCTCAAGGAAACTCAGTTTTCACACTCTATGCTTAGTGCCCTTTGAGTGCATTATCTAGGAGTAAACCTGGTAGAGCATCCACACAAACGAATGCTCCACATGCGGGTTTCACATGCCACAACTCCACATTCACAGGCAACTTCAGCGCCACAGCCGTTTCAGATAGCCCTCAATGCAAAGGCTCTAGACGCAAATATTGGTGTGAGAGCTAATTCAATCAAGGAAACACTGCATGTTGGTGAAGGGCATATTGAAGAAGGATCAGCCGAGTGGTTCTTGTGGGAGAAACAACTCCATTTGGCTCACTAACTTCACACACCAATCAAGCTTCCAAGCAGCTCTCAAGGAAACTCAGTTTTCACACTCTATGCTTAGTGCCTTTCAGTGCATTATCTAAGATGAACCTGGTAGAGCATCCCACACAAACGAATGCTCCACATGCGGGTTTCACATGCCACCAACTCCACATTCACAGGCAACTTCAGCGCCACAGCCGTTTTCAGATAGCCCTCAATGCAAAGGCTCTAGTCCGCAAATATTGGTGTGAGAGCTAATTCAATCAAGGAAACACTGCATGTTGGTGAAGGGCATATTGAAGAAGGATCAGCCAAGTGGTTCTTGTGGGAGAACAACTCCATTCGGCTCACTAACTTCGCACACCATCAGGCTTCCAAGCAGCTCTCAAGGAAACTCAGTTTTCACACTCTATGCTTAGTGCCCTTTGAGTGCATTATCTAGGAATGAACCTGTAGAGCATCCACACAAACGAATGCTCCACATGCGGGTTTCACATGCCACCAACTCCACATTCACAGGAAACTTCAGCCCACAGCCGTTTTCAGATAGCCCTCAATGCAAAGGCTCTAGACGCAAATATTGGTGTGAGAGCTAATTCAATCAAGGAAACACTGCATGTTGGTGAAGGGCATATTGAAGAAGGATCAGCCGAGTGGTTCTTGTGGGAGAACAACTCCATTTGGCTCACTAACTTCACACACCATCAGGCTTCCAAGCAGCTCTCAAGGAAACTCAGTTTTCACACTCTATGCTTAGTGCCTTTGAGTGCATTATCTAGGAATGAACCTGGTAGAGCATCCACACAAACCATTGCTCCACATGCGGGTTTCACATGCCACCAACTCACATTCACAGGCAACTTCAGCGCCACAGCCGTTTCAGATAGCCCTGAATGCAAAGGCTCCAGACGCAAATATTGGTGTGAGAGCTAATTCAATCAAGGAAACACTGCATGTTGGTGAAGGGCATATTGAAGAAGGATCAGCGATGTGGTTCTTGTGGGAGAACAACTCCATTTGCTCACTAACTTCACACCCATCAGGCTTCCAAGCAGCTCTCAAGGAAACTCAGTTTTCACACTCTATGCTTAGTGCCCTTTGAGTGCATTATCTAGGAATGAATCTAGTAGAGCATCCCACACAAACGAATGCTCCACATGCGGGTTTCACATGCCACCAACTCCACATTCACAGGAAACTCAGCGCCACAGCCGTTTTCAGATAGCCTCAATGCAAAGGCTCTAGACGCAAATATTGTGTGAGAGCTAATTCAATCAAGGAAACACTGCATGTTGGTGAAGGGCATATTGAAGAAGGATCAGCGAAGTGGTTCTGTGGGAGAACAACTCCATCGGCTCACTAACTTCACACACCATCTGGCTTCCAAGCAGCTCTCAAGGAAACTCAGTTTTCACACTCTATGCTTAGAGCCTTTGAGTGCTAGACTGAAATGAAGCTGGTGAGCATCCCACACAAACGAATGCTCCACATGCGGGTTTCACATGCCACCAACTCCACATTCACAGGCAACTTCAGCGCCACAGCCGTTTTCAGATAGCCCTCAATGCAAAGGCTCTAGACGCAAATATTGGTGTGAGAGCTAATTCAATCAAGGAAACACTGCATGTTGGTGAAGGGCATATTGAAGAAGGATCAGCCAAGTGGTTCTTGTGGGAGAACAACTCCATTTGGCTCACTAACTTCACACACCATCAGGCTTCCAAGCAGCTCTCAAGGAAACTCAGTTTTCACACTCTATGCTTAGTGCCTTTGAGTGCATTATCTAGGAATGAACCTGGTAGAGCATCCCACACAACGAATGCTCCACATGCGGGTTTCACATGCCACCACTCCACATTCACAGGCAACTTCAGCGCACTAGCCGTTTTCAGATAGCCCTCAATGCAAAGGCTCCTAGACGCAAATATTGGTGTGAGAGCTAATTCAATCAGGAAACACTGCATGTTGGTGAAGGGCATATTGAAGAAGGATCAGCCGAGTGGTTCTTGTGGAGAACAACTCCATTTGGCTCACTAACTTCACACACCATCAGGCTTCCAAGCAGCTCTCAA
>NW_026697872.1:0-70330 GCF_030435755.1 Ochotona princeps | reverse complement strand
CACCATCAGGCTTCCAAGCAGCTCTCAAGGAAACTCAGTTTTCACACTCTATGCTTAGTGCCCTTTGAGTGCATTATCTAGGAATGAACCTGGTAGAGCATCCCACACAAACGAATGCTCCACATGCGGGTTTCACATGCCACCAACTCCACATTCACAGGCAACTTCAGCGCCACAGCCGTTTTCAGATAGCCCTCAATGCAAAGGCTCTAGACGCAAATATTGGTGTGAGAGCTAATTCAATCAGGAAACATTGCATGTTGGTGAAGGGCATATTGAAGAAGGATCAGCCGAGTGGTTCTTGTGGGAGAACAACTCCATTTGGCTCACTAACTTCACACACCATCAGGCTTCCAAGCAGCTCTCAAGGAAACTCAGTTTTCACACTCTATGCTTAGTGCCCTTTGAGTGCATTATCTAGGAATGAACCTGGTAGAGCATCCCACACAAACGTATGCTCCACATGCGGTTTTCACATGCCACCAACTCCACATTCACAGGCAACTTCAGCGCCACAGCCGTTTTCAGATAGCCCTCAATGCAAATGCTCTAGACGCAAATATTGGTGTGAGAGCTAATTCAATCAAGGAAACACTGCATGTTGGTGAAGGGCATATTGAAGAAGGATCAGCCGAGTGGTTCTTGTGGGAGAACAACTCCATTTGGCTCACTAACTTCACACACCATCAGGCTTCCAAGCAGCTCTCAAGGAAACTCAGTTTTCACACTCTATGCTTAGTGCTCTTTGTGTGCCTAGGACTGAAATGAAGCTTGGTCAGCATCCCACACAAACGAATGCTCCACATGCGGGTTTCACATGCCACCAACTCCACATTCACAGGCAACTTCAGCGCCACAGCCGTTTTCAGATAGCCCTCAATGCAAAGGCTCTAGACGCAAATATTGGTGTGAGAGCTAATTCAATCAAGGAAACACTGCATGTTGGTGAAGGGCATATTGAAGAAGGATCAGCCGAGTGGTTCTTGTGGGAGAACAACTCCATTTGGCTCACTAACTTCACACACCATCAGGCTTCCAAGCAGCTCTCAGGAAACTCAGTTTTCACACTCTATGCTAAGTGCCCTTTGTGTACCTAGGACTGAAATGAAGCTTGGTCAGCATCCAATACAAACGAATGCTCCACATGCGGGTTTCACATGCCACCAACTCCACATTCACAGGCAACTTCAGCGCCACAGCCGTTTTCAGATAGCCCTCAATGCAAAGGCTCTAGACGCAAATATTGGTGTGAGAGCTAATTCAATCAAGGAAACACTGCATGTTGGTGAAGGGCATATTGAAGAAGGATCAGCCGAGTGGTTCTTGTGGGAGAACAACTCCATTTGGCTCACTAACTTCACACACCATCAGGCTTCCAAGCAGCTCTCAAGGAAACTCAGTTTTTCACACTCTATTCTTATTGCCCTTTGAGTGCATTATCTAGGAATGAAACATGGTAGAGCATCCCACACAAACGAATGCTCCACATGCGGGTTTCACATGCCACCAACTCACATTCACAGGCAACTTCAGCGCCACAGCCGTTTTCAGATAGCCCTCAATGCAAAGGCTCTAGACGCAAATATTGGTGTGAGAGCTAATTCAATCAAGGAAACACTGCATGTTGGTGAAGGGCATATTGAAGAAGGATCAGCCGAGTGTTCTTGTGGGAGAACAACTCCATTGGCTCACTAACTTCACACACCATCAGGCTTCCAAGCAGCTCTCAAGGAAACTCAGTTTTCACACTCTATGCTTAGTGCTCTTTGTGTGCCTAGGACTGAAATGGAGCTTGGTCAGCATCCCACACAAACGAATGCTCCACATGCGGGTTTCACATGCCACCAACTCCACATTCACAGGCAACTTCAGCGCCACAGCCGTTTTCAGATAGCCCTCAATGCAAAGGCTCTAGACGCAAATATTGGTGTGAGAGCTAATTCAATCAAGGAAACACTGCATGTTGGTGAAGGGCATATTGAAGAAGGATCAGCCGAGTGGTTCTTGTGGGAGAACAACTCCATTTGGCTCACTAACTTCACACACCATCAGGCTTCCAAGCAGCTCTCAAGGAAACTCAGTTTTCACACTCTATGCTTAGTGCCCTTTGAGTGCATTATCTAGGAATGAACCTGGTAGAGCATCCCACACAAACGAATGCTCCACATGTGGGTTTCACATGCCACCAACTCCACATTCACAGGCAACTTCAGCGCCACAGCCGTTTTCAGATAGCCCTCAATTCAAAGGCTCTAGGACGCAAATATTGGTGTGAGAGCTAATTCAATCAAGGAAACACTGCATGTTGGTGAAGGGCATATGAAGAAGGATCAGCCGAGTGGTTCTTGTGGGAGAACAACTCCATTTGGCTCACTAACTTCACACACCATCAGGCTTCCAAGCAGCTCTCAAGGAAACTCAGTTTTCACACTCTATGCTTAGTGCCCTTTGAGTGCATTATCTAGGAATGAACCTGGTAGAGCATCCCACACAAACGAATGCTCCACATGCGGGTTTCACATGCCACCAACTCCACATTCACAGGCAACTTCAGCGCCACAGCCGTTTTCAGATAGCCCTCAATGCAAAGGCTCTAGACGCAAATATTGGTGTGAGAGCTAATTCAATCAAGGAAACACTGCATGTTGGTGAAGGGCATATTGAAGAAGGATCAGCCGAGTGGTTCTTGTGGGAGAACAACTCCATTTGGCTCACTAACTTCACACACCATCAGGCTTCCAAGCAGCTCTCAAGAACCTCAGTTTTCACACTCTATGCTTAGTGCTCTTTGTGTGCCTAGGACTGAAATGAAGCTTGGTCAGCATCCCACACAAACGAATGCTCCACATGCGGGTTTCACATGCCACCAACTCCACATTCACAAGCAACTTCAGCGCCACAGCCGTTTTCAGATAGCCCTCCAATGCAAAGGCTCTAGACGCAAATATTGGTGTGAGAGCTAATTCAATCAAGGAAACACTGCATGATGGTGAAGGGCATATTGAAGAAGGATCAGCTGAGTGGTTCTTGTGGGAGAACAACTCCATTTGGCTCACTAACTTCACACACCATCAGGCTTCCAAGCAGCTCTCAAGGAAACTCAGTTTTCACACTCTATGCTTAGTGCCCTTTGAGTGCATTATTCTAGGAATGAACCTGGTAGAGCATCCCACACAAACGAATGCTCCACATGCGGTTTTCACATGCCACCAACTCCACATTCACAGGCAACTTCAGCGCCACAGCCGTTTTCAGATAGCCCTCAATGCAAAGGCTCTAGACGCAAATATTGGTGTGAGAGCTAATTCAATCAAGGAAACACTGCATGTTGGTGAAGGGCATATTGAAGAAGGATCAGCCGAGTGGTTCTTGTGGGAGAACAACTCCATTTGGCTAACTAACTTCACACACCATCAGGCTTCCAAGCAGCTCTCAAGGAAACTCAGTTTTCACACTCTATGCTTAGTGCTCTTTGTGTGCCTAGGACTGAAATGAAGCTTGGTCAGCATCCCACACAAACGAATGCTCCACATGCGGGTTTCACATGCCACCAACTCCACATTCACAGGCAACTTCAGCGCCACAGCCGTTTTCAGATAGCCCTCAATGCAAAGGCTCTAGACGCAAATATTGGTGTGAGAGCTAATTCAATCAAGGAAACACTGCATGTTGGTGAAGGGCATATTGAAGAAGGATCAGCCGAGTGGTTCTTGTGGGAGAACAACTCCATTTGGCTCACTAACTTCACACACCATCAGACTTCCAAGCAGCTCTCAAGGAAACTCAGTTTTCACACTCTATGCTTAGTTCCTTTGAGTGCATTATCTAGGAATGAACATGGTAGAGCATCATACACGTACGAATGCTCCACTTACGGATTTCACATGCCACCAACTCACATTCACAGGCAACTTCAGCGCCACAGCCGTTTTCCAGATAGCCCTCAATGCAAAGGCTCTAGACGCAAATATTGGTGTGAGAGCTAATTCAATCAAGGAAACACTGCATGTTGGTGAAGGGCATATTGAAGAAGGATCAGCCGAGTGGTTCTTGTGGAGAACAACTCCATTTGGCTCACTAACTTCACACACCATCAGGCTTCCAAGCAGCTCTCAAGGAAACTCAGTTTTCACACTCTATTCTTATTGTCCTTTGAGTGCATTATCTAGGAATGAACATGGTAGAGCATCCCACGCAAACGAATGCTCCACATGCGGGTTTCACATGCCACCAACTCCACATTCACAGGCAACTTCAGCGCCACAGCCGTTTTCAGATAGCCCTCAATGCAAAGGCTCTAGACGCAAATATTGGTGTGAGGAGCTAATTCAATCAAGGAAACACTGCATGTTGGTGAAGGCATATTGAAGAAGGATCAGCCGAGTGGTTCTTGTGGGAGAAACAACTCCATTTGGCTCACTAACTTCACACACCATCAGCTTCCAAGCAGCTCTCAAGGAAACTCAGTTTTCACACTCTAGGCTTAGTGCTCTTGTGTGCCTATTACTGAAATGAATCTTGTTCAGCATCCAACACAAACGAATGCTCCACATGCGGTTTCACATGCCACCAACTCCACATTCACAGCAACTTCAGCGCCACAGCCGTTTTCAGATAGCCCTGAAAGCAAAGGCTCTAGACGCAAATATTGGTGTGAGAGCTAATTCAATCAAGGAAACACTGCATGTTGGTGAAGGGCATATTGAAGAAGGATCAGCCGAGTGGTTCTTGTGGGAGAACAACTCCATTTGGTTCACTAACTTCTCTCTCAAGGAAACTCAGTTTTCACACCTCTATGCTTAGTGCCCTTTGAGTGCATTATCTAGGAATGAACATGGTAGAGCATCCAACACAAACGAATGCTCCACATGCGAGTTTCACATGCCACAACTCCACATTCACAGGCAACTTCAGCGCCACAGCCGTTTTCAGATAGCCCTCAATGCAAAGGCTCTAGACGCAAATATTGGTGTGAGAGCTAATTCAATCAAGGAAACACTGCATGTTGGTGAAGGGCATATTGAAGAAGGATCAGCCGAGTGGTTCTTGTGGGAGAACAACTCCATTTGGCTCACTAACTTCACACACCATCAGGCTTCCAAGCAGCTCTCAAGGAAACTCAGTTTTCACACTCTATGCTTAGTGCCCTTTGAGTGCATTATCTAGGAATGAACCTGGTAGAGCATCCCACACAAACGAATGCTCCACATGCGGGTTTCACATGCCACCAACTCCACATTCACAGGCAACTTCAGCGCCACAGCCGTTTTCAGATAGCCCTCAATGCAAAGGCTCTAGACGCAAATATTGGTGTGAGAGCTAATTCAATCAAGGAAACATTGCATGTTGGTGAAGGGCATATTGAAGAAGGATCAGCCGAGTGGTTCTTGTGGGAGAACAACTCCATTTGGCTCACTAACTTCACACACCATCAGGCTTCCAAGCAGCTCTCAAGGAAACTCAGTTTTCACACTCTATGCTTAGTGCCCTTTGAGTGCATTATCTAGGAATGAACCTGGTAGAGCATCCCACACAAACGTATGCTCCACATGCGGTTTTCACATGCCACCAACTCCACATTCACAGGCAACTTCAGCGCCACAGCCGTTTTCAGATAGCCCTCAATGCAAAGGCTCTAGACGCAAATATTGGTGTGAGAGCTAATTCAATCAAGGAAACACTGCATGTTGGTGAAGGGCATATTGAAGAAGGATCAGCCGAGTGGTTCTTGTGGGAGAACAACTCCATTTGGCTCACTAACTTCACACACCATCAGGCTTCCAAGCAGCTCTCAAGGAAACTCAGTTTTCACACTCTATGCTTAGTGCTCTTTGTGTGCCTAGGACTGAAATGAAGCTTGGTCAGCATCCCACACAAACGAATGCTCCACATGCGGGTTTCACATGCCACCAACTCCACATTCACAGGCAACTTCAGCGCCACAGCCGTTTTCAGATAGCCCTCAATGCAAAGGCTCTAGACGCAAAATATTGGTGTGAGAGCTAATTCAATCAGGAAACACTGCATGTTGGTGAAGGGCATATTGAAGAAGGATCAGCCGAGTGGTTCTTGTGGGAGAACAACTCCATTTGGCTCACTAACTTCACACACCATTAGACTTCCAAGCAGCTCTCAAGGAAACTCAGTTTTCACACTCTATGCTTAGTTCCCTTTGAGTGCATATCTAGGAATGAACATGGTAGAGCATCATACACGTACGAATGCTCCACTTACGGATTTCACATGCCACCAACTCCACATTCACAGGCAACTTCAGCGCCACAGCCGTTTCCAGATAGCCCTCAATGCAAAGGCTCTAGACGCAAATATTGGTGTGAGAGCTAATTCAATCAAGGAAACACTGCATGTTGGTGAAGGGCATATTGAAGAAGGATCAGCCGAGTGGTTCTTGTGGGAGAACAACTCCATTTGGCTCACTAACTTCACACACCATCAGGCTTCCAAGCAGCTCTCAAGGAAACTCAGTTTTCACACTCTATTCTTATTGTCCTTTGAGTGCATTATCTAGGAATGAACATGGTAGAGCATCCCACGCAAACGAATGCTCCACATGCGGGTTTCACATGCCACCAAACTCCACATTCACAGGCAACTTCAGCGCCACAGCCGTTTTCAGATAGCCCTCAATGCAAAGGCTCTAGACGCAAATATTGGTGTGAGAGCTAATTCAATCAAGGAAACACTGCATGTTGGTGAAGGGCATATTGAAGAAGGATCAGCCGAGTGGGTTCTTGTGGGAGAACAACTCCATTTGGCTCACTAACTTCACACACCATCAGGCTTCCAAGCAGCTCTCAAGGAAACTCAGTTTTCACACTCTAGGCTTAGTGCTCTTTGTGTGCCTATTACTGAAATGAATCTTGTTCAGCATCCAACACAAACGAATGCTCCACATGCGAGTTTCACATGCCACAACTCCACATTCACAGGCAACTTCAGCGCCACAGCCGTTTTCAGATAGCCCTCAATGCAAAGGCTCTAGACGCAAATATTGGTGTGAGAGCTAATTCAATCAAGGAAACACTGCATGTTGGTGAAGGGCATATTGAAGAAGGATCAGCCGAGTGGTTCTTGTGGGAGAACAACTCCATTTGGCTCACTAACTTCACACACCATCAGGCTTCCAAGCAGCTCTCAAGGAAACTCAGTTTTCACACTCTATGCTTAGTGCCCTTTGAGTGCATTATCTAGGAATGAACCTGGTAGAGCATCCCACACAAACGAATGCTCCACATGCGGTTTTCACATGCCACCAACTCCACATTCACAGGCAACTTCAGCGCCACAGCCGTTTTCAGATAGCCCTCAATGCAAAGGCTCTAGACGCAAATATTGGTGTGAGAGCTAATTCAATCAAGGAAACATTTGCATGTTGGTGAAGGGCATATTGAAGAAGGATCAGCCGAGTGGTTCCTGTGGGAGAACAACTCCATTTGGCTCACTAACTTCACAACCATCAGGCTTCCAAGCAGCTCTCAAGGAAACTCAGTTTTCACACTCTATGCTTAGTGCCCTTTGAGTGCATTATCTAGGAATGAACCTGGTAGAGCATCCCACACGTACGAATGCTCCACTTGCGGTTTTCACATGCCACCAACTCCACATTCACAGGCAACTTCAGTGCCACAGCCGTTTTCAGATAGCCCTCAATGCAAAGGCTCTAGACGCAAATATTGGTGTGAGAGCTAATTCAGTGAAGGAAACACTGCATGTTGGTGAAGGGCATATTGAAGAAGGATCAGCCGAGTGGTTCTTGTGGGAGAACAACTCCATTTGGCTCACTAACTTCACACACCATCAGGCTTCCAAGCAGCTCTCAAGGAAACTCAGTTTTCACACTCTATGCTTAGTGCTCTTTGTGTGCCTAGGACTGAAATGAAGCTTGGAGAGCATCCCACACAAACGAATGCTCCACATGCGGGTTTTCACATGCCACCAACTCACATTCACAGGCAACTTCAGCGCCACAGCCGTTTTCAGATAGCCCTCAATGCAAAGGCTCTAGACGCAAATATGGTGTGAGAGCTAATTCAATCAAGGAAACACTGCATGTTGGTTAAGGGCATATTGAAGAAGAATCAGCCGAGTGGTTCTTGTGGGAGAACAACTCCATTTGGCTCCCTAACTACACACACCATCAGGCTTCCCAAGCAGCTCTCAAGGAAACTCAGTTTTCACACTCTATGCTTAGTGCCTTTGTATGGCAAGACTGAAATGAACCTGGTAATGCATCCCACACAAACGAATGCTCCACATGCGGGTTTCACATGCCACCAACTCCACATTTACAGGCAACTTCAGCGCCACAGCCGTTTTCAGATAGCCCTCAATGCAAAGGCTCTAGACGCAAATATTGGTGTGAGAGCCCATTCAATCAAGGAAACACTGCATGTTGGTGAAGGGCATATTGAAGAAGGATCAGCCGAGTGGTTCTTGTGGGAGAACAACTCCATTTGGCTCACTAACTTCACACACCATCAGGCTTCCAAGCAGCTCTCAAGGAAACTCAGTTTTCACACTCTATGCTTAGTGCCCTTTGTATGGCAAGACTGAAATGAACCTGGTAAAGCATCCCACACAAACGAATGCTCCACATGCGGGTTTCACATGCCACCAACTCCAGATTCACAGGCAACTTCAGCGAAACAGCCGTTTTCAGATAGCCCTCAATGCAAATGCTCTAGACGCAAATATTGGTGTGAGAGCCCATTCAATCAAGGAAAACACTGCATGTTGGTGAAGGGCATATTAAAGAAGGATCAGCCGAGTGGTTCTTGTGGGAGAACAACTCCAATTTGGCTCACTAACTTCACACACCATCAGGCTTCCAAGCAGCTCTCAAGGAGACTCAGTTTTCACACTCTATTCTTATTGTCCTTTGAGTGCATTATCTAGGAATGAACATGGTAGAGCATCCCACGCAAACGAATGCTCCACATGCGGGTTTCACATGCCACCAACTCCACATTCACAGGCAACTTCAGCGCCACAGCCGTTTTCAGATAGCCCTCAATGCAAAGGCTCTAGACGCAAATATTGGTGTGAGAGCTAATTCAATCAAGGAAACACTGCATGTTGGTGAAGGGCATATTGAAGAAGGATCAGCCGAGTGGTTCTTGTGGGAGAACAACTCCATTTGGCTAACTAACTTTACACACCATCAGGCTTCCAAGCAGCTCTCAAGGAAACTCAGTTTTCACACTCTATGCTTAGTGCTCTTTGTGTGCCTAGGACTGAAATGAAGCTTGGTCAGCATCCCACACAAACGAATGCTCCACATGCGGGTTTCACATGCCACCAACTCCACATTCACAGGCAACTTCAGCGCCACAGCCGTTTTCAGATAGCCCTCAATGCAAAGGCTCTAGACGCAAATATTGGTGTGAGAGCTAATTCAATCAAGGAAACACTGCATGTTGGTGAAGGGCATATTGAAGAAGGATCAGCCGAGTGGTTCTTGTGGGAGAACAACTCCATTTGGCTCACTAACTTCACACACCATCAGGCTTCCAAGCAGCTCTCAAGGAAACTCAGTTTTCACACTCTATGCTTAGTTCCCTTTGAGTGCATTATCTAGGAATGAACATGGTAGAGCATCATACACGTACGAATGCTCCACTTACGGATTTCACATGCCACCAACTCCACATTCACAGGCAACTTCAGCGCCACAGCCGTTTCAGATAGCCCTCAATGCAAAGGCTCTAGACGCAAATATTGGTGTGAGAGCTAATTCAATCAAGGAAACACTGCATGTTGGTGAAGGGCATATTGAAGAAGGATCAGCCGAGTGGTTCTTGTGGGAGAACAACTCCATTTGGCTCACTAACTTCACACACCATCAGGCTTCCAAGCAGCTCTCAAGGAAACTCAGTTTTCACACTCTATGCTTAGTGCCCTTTGAGTGCATTATCTAGGAATGAACATGGTAGAGCATCATACAGGTACGAATGCTCCACTTGCGGGCTTCACATGCCACCAACTCCACATTCACAGGCAACTTCAGCGCCACAGCCGTTTTCAGATAGCCCTCAATGCAAAGGCCCTAGACGCAAATATTGGTGTGAGAGATCATTCAATCAAGGAAACACTGCATGTTGGTGAAGGGCATATTGAAGAAGGATCAGCCGAGTGGTTCTTGTGGGAGAACAACTCCATTTGGCTCACTAACTTCACACACCATCAGGCTTCCAAGCAGCTCTCAAGGAAACTCAGTTTTCACACTCTATGCTTAGTGCCCTTTGTATGGCAAGACTGAAATGAACCTGGTAATGCATCCCACACAAACGAATGCTCCACATGCGGGTTTCACATGCCACCAACTCCACATTTACAGGCAACTTCAGCGCCACAGCCGTTTTCAGATAGCCCTCAATGCAAAGGCTCTAGACGCAAATATTGGTGTGAGAGCCCATTCAATCAAGGAAACACTGCATGTTGGTGAAGGGCATATTGAAGAAGGATCAGCCGAGTGGTTCTTGTGGGAGAACAACTCCATTTGGCTCACTAACTTCACACACCATCAGGCTTCCAAGCAGCTCTCAAGGAAACTCAGTTTTCACACTCTATGCTTAGTGCCCTTTGTATGGCAAGACTGAAATGAACCTGGTAAAGCATCCCACACAAACGAATGCTCCACATGCGGGTTTCACATGCCACCAACTCCAGATTCACAGGCAACTTCAGCGAAACAGCCGTTTTCAGATAGCCCTCAATGCAAATGCTCTAGACGCAAATATTGGTGTGAGAGCCCATTCAATCAAGGAAACACTGCATGTTGGTGAAGGGCATATTAAAGAAGGATCAGCCGAGTGGTTCTTGTGGGAGAACAACTCCATTTGGCTCACTAACTTCACACACCATCAGGCTTCCAAGCAGCTCTCAAGGAGACTCAGTTTTCACACTCTATTCTTATTGTCCTTTGAGTGCATTATCTAGGAATGAACATGGTAGAGCATCCCACGCAAACGAATGCTCCACATGCGGGTTTCACATGCCACCAACTCCACATTCACAGGCAACTTCAGCGCCACAGCCGTTTTCAGATAGCCCTCAATGCAAAGGCTCTAGACGCAAATATTGGTGTGAGAGCTAATTCAATCAAGGAAACACTGCATGTTGGTGAAGGGCATATTGAAGAAGGATCAGCCGAGTGGTTCTTGTGGGAGAACAACTCCATTTGGCTAACTAACTTTACACACCATCAGGCTTCCAAGCAGCTCTCAAGGAAACTCAGTTTTCACACTCTATGCTTAGTGCTCTTTGTGTGCCTAGGACTGAAATGAAGCTTGGTCAGCATCCCACACAAACGAATGCTCCACATGCGGGTTTCACATGCCACCAACTCCACATTCACAGGCAACTTCAGCGCCACAGCCGTTTTCAGATAGCCCTCAATGCAAAGGCTCTAGACGCAAATATTGGTGTGAGAGCTAATTCAATCAAGGAAACACTGCATGTTGGTGAAGGGCATATTGAAGAAGGATCAGCCGAGTGGTTCTTGTGGGAGAACAACTCCATTTGGCTCACTAACTTCACACACCATCAGGCTTCCAAGCAGCTCTCAAGGAAACTCAGTTTTCACACTCTATGCTTAGTTCCCTTTGAGTGCATTATCTAGGAATGAACATGGTAGAGCATCATACACGTACGAATGCTCCACTTACGGATTTCACATGCCACCAACTCCACATTCACAGGCAACTTCAGCGCCACAGCCGTTTCAGATAGCCCTCAATGCAAAGGCTCTAGACGCAAATATTGGTGTGAGAGCTAATTCAATCAAGGAAACACTGCATGTTGGTGAAGGGCATATTGAAGAAGGATCAGCCGAGTGGTTCTTGTGGGAGAACAACTCCATTTGGCTCACTAACTTCACACACCATCAGGCTTCCAAGCAGCTCTCAAGGAAACTCAGTTTTCACACTCTATGCTTAGTGCCCTTTGAGTGCATTATCTAGGAATGAACATGGTAGAGCATCATACAGGTACGAATGCTCCACTTGCGGGCTTCACATGCCACCAACTCCACATTCACAGGCAACTTCAGCGCCACAGCCGTTTTCAGATAGCCCTCAATGCAAAGGCCCTAGACGCAAATATTGGTGTGAGAGATCATTCAATCAAGGAAACACTGCATGTTGGTGAAGGGCATATTGAAGAAGGATCAGCCGAGTGGTTCTTGTGGGAGAACAACTCCATTTGGCTCACTAACTTCACACACCATCAGGCTTCCAAGCAGCTCTCAAGGAAACTCAGTTTTCACACTCTATGCTTAGTGCCCTTTGTATGGCAAGACTGAAATGAACCTGGTAGAGCATCCCACACAAACGAATGCTCCACATGCGGGTTTCACATGCCACCAACTCCACATTTACAGGCAACTTCAGCGCCACAGCCGTTTTCAGATAGCCCTCAATGCAAAGGCTCTAGACGCAAATATTGGTGTGAGAGCCCATTCAATCAAGGAAACACTGCATGTTGGTGAAGGGCATATTGAAGAAGGATCAGCTGAGTGGTTCTTGTGGGAGAACAACTCCATTTGGCTCACTAACTTCACACACCATCAGGCTTCCAAGCAGCTCTCAAGGAAACTCAGTTTTCACACTCTATTCTTATTGTCCTTTGAGTGCATTATCTAGGAATGAACATGGTAGAGCATCCCACACAAACGAATGCTCCACATGCGGGTTTCACATGCCACCAACTCCACATTCATAGGCAACTTCAGCGCCACAGCCGTTTTCAGATAGCCCTCAATGCAAAGGCTCTAGACGCAAATATTGGTGTGAGAGCTAATTCAATCAAGGAAACACTGCATGTTGGTGAAGGGCATATTGAAGAAGGATCAGCCGAGTGGTTCTTGTGGGAGAACAACTCCATTTGGCTCACTAACTTCACACACCATCAGGCTTCCAAGCAGCTCTCAAGGAAACTCAGTTTTCACACTCTAGGCTTAGTGCTCTTTGTGTGCCTATTACTGAAATGAATCTTGTTCAGCATCCAACACAAACGAATGCTCCACATGCGGGTTTCACATGCCACCAACTCCACATTCACAGGCAACTTCAGCGCCACAGCCGTTTTCAGATAGCCCTGAAAGCAAAGGCTCTAGACGCAAATATTGGTGTGAGAGCTAATTCAATCAAGGAAACACTGCATGTTGGTGAAGGGCATATTGAAGAAGGATCAGCCGAGTGGTTCTTGTGGGAGAACAACTCCATTTGGTTCACTAACTTCACACACCATCAGGCTTCCAAGCAGCTCTCAAGGAAACTCAGTTTTCACACTCTATGCTTAGTGCCCTTTGAGTGCATTATCTAGGAATGAACATGGTAGAGCATCCCACACAAACGAATGCTCCACATGCGGGTTTCACATGCCACCAACTCCACATTCACAGGCAACTTCAGCGCCACAGCCGTTTTCAGATAGCCCTCAATGCAAAGGCTCTAGACGCAAATATTGGTGTGAGAGCTAATTCAATCAAGGAAACACTGCATGTTGGTGAAGGGCATATTGAAGAAGGATCAGCCGAGTGGTTCTTGTGGGAGAACAACTCCATTTGGCTCACTAACTTCACACACCATCAGGCTTCCAAGCAGCTCTCAAGGAAACTCAGTTTTCACACTCTATGCTTAGTGCCCTTTGAGTGCATTATCTAGGAATGAACCTGGTAGAGCATCCCACACAAACGAATGCTCCACATGCGGGTTTCACATGCCACCAACTCCACATTCACAGGCAACTTCAGCGCCACAGCCGTTTTCAGATAGCCCTCAATGCAAAGGCTCTAGACGCAAATATTGGTGTGAGAGCTAATTCAATCAAGGAAACATTGCATGTTGGTGAAGGGCATATTGAAGAAGGATCAGCCGAGTGGTTCCTGTGGGAGAACAACTCCATTTGGCTCACTAACTTCACAACCATCAGGCTTCCAAGCAGCTCTCAAGGAAACTCAGTTTTCACACTCTATGCTTAGTGCCCTTTGAGTGCATTATCTAGGAATGAACATGGTAGAGCATCCCACACGTACGAATGCTCCACTTGCGGTTTTCACATGCCACCAACTCCACATTCACAGGCAACTTCAGTGCCACACCCGTTTTCAGATAGCCCTCAATGCAAAGGCTCTAGACGCAAATATTGGTGTGAGAGCTAATTCAATCAAGGAAACACTGCATGTTGGTGAAGGGCATATTGAAGAAGGATCAGCCGAGTGGTTCTTGTGGGAGAACAACTCCATTTGGCTCACTAACTTCACACACCATCAGGCTTCCAAGCAGCTCTCAAGGAAACTCAGTTTTCACACTCCATGCTTAGTGCTTTTTGAGTGCCTAGGACTGAAATGAAGCTTAGAGAGCATCCCACATAAAGGAATGCTCCACATGCGGGTTTCACATGCCACCAACTCCACATTCACAGGCAACTTCAGCGCCACAGCCGTTTTCAGATAGCCCTCAATGCAAAGGCTCTAGACGCAAATATTGGTGTGAGAGCTAATTCAATCAAGGAAACACTGCATGTTGGTTAAGGGCATACTGAAGAAGAATCAGCCGAGTGATTCTTGTGGGAGAACAACTCCATTTGGCTCCCTAACTACACACACCATCAGGCTTCCAAGCAGCTCTCAAGGAAACTCAGTTTTCACACTCTATGCTTAGTGCTCTTAGAGTGCCTAGGACTGAAAGAAGGTTGGAGAGCATCCCACATAAACGAATGCTCCACATGCGGGTTTCACATGCCACCAACTCCACATTCACAGGCAACTTCAGCGCCACAGCCGTTTTCAGATAGCCCTCAATGCAAAGGCTCTAGACGCAAATATTGGTGTGAGAGATAATTCAATCAAGGAAACACTGCATGTTGGTGAAGGGCATATTGAAGAAGGATCAGCCGAGTGGTTCCTGTGGGAGAACAACTCCATTTGGCTCACTAACTTCACACACCATCAGGCTTCCAAGCAGCTCTCAAGGAAACTCAGTTTTCACACTCTATGCTTAGTGCCCTTTGAGTGCATTATCTAGGAATGAACCTGGTAGAGCATCCCACACAAACGAATGCTCCACATGCGCGTTTCACATGCCACCAACTCCACATTCACAGGCAACTTCAGCGCCACAGCCGTTTTCAGATAGCCCTCAATGCAAAGGCTCTAGACGCAAATATTGGTGTGAGAGCTAATTCAATCAAGGAAACACTGCATGTTGGTGAAGGGCATATTGAAGAAGGATCAGCCGAGTGGTTCCTGTGTGAGAACAACTCCATTTGGCTCACTAACTTCACAACCATCAGGCTTCCAAGCAGCTCTCAAGGAAACTCAGTTTTCACACTCTATGCTTAGTGCCCTTTGAGTGCCTAGGACTGAAATGAATCTTGGAGAGCATCCCGCATAAAGGAATGCTCCACATGCGGGTTTCACATGCCACCAACTCCACATTCACAGGCAACTTCAGCGCCACAGCCGTTTTCAGATAGCCCTCAATGCAAATGATCTAGACGCAAATATTGGTGTGAGAGCTAATTCAATCAAGGAAACACTGCATGTTGGTGAAGGGCATATTGAATAAGGATCAGCCGAGTGGTTCTTGTGGGAGAAAACTCCATTTGGCTCACTAACTTCACACACCATCAGGCTTCCAAGCAGCTCTCAAGGAAACTCAGTTTTCACACTCTATGCTTAGTGTTCTTTGTGTGCCTAGGACTGAAATGAAGCTTGGTCAGCATCCCACACAAACGGATGCTCCACATGCGGGTTTCACATGCCACCAACTCCACATTCACAGGCAACTTCAGCGCCGCAACCGTTTTCAGATAGCCCTCAATGCAAAGGCTCTAGACGCAAATATTGGTGTGAGAGCTAATTCAATCAAGGAAACACTGCATGTTGGGTGAAGGGCATATTGAAGAAGGATCAGCCGAGTGGTTCTTGTGGGAGAACAACTCCATTTGGCTCACTAACTTCACACACCATCAGGCTTCCAAGCAGCTCTCAAGGAAACTCAGTTTTCACACTTCATGCTTAGTGCTCTTTGAGTGCCTAGGACTGAAATGAAGCTTAGAGAGCATCCCACATAAAGGAATGCTCCACATGCGGGTTTCACATGCCACCAACTCCACATTCACAGGCAACTTCAGCGCCACAGCCGTTTTCAGATAGCCCTCAATGCAAAGGCTCTAGACGCAAATATTGGTGTGAGAGCTAATTCAATCAAGGAAACACAGCATGTTGGTGAAGGGCATATTGAAGAAGGATCGTCGTGTGGTTCTTGTGGGAGAACAACTCCATTTGGCTCACTAACTTCACACACCATCAGGCTTCCAAGCAGCTCTCAAGGAAACTCAGTTTTCACACTCTATGCTTAGTTCCCTTTGAGTGCATTATCTAGGAATGAACCTGGTAGAGCATCCCACACAAACGAATGCTCCACATGCGGGTTTCACATGCCACCAACTCCACAATCACAGGCAACTTCAGCGCCACAGCCGTTTTCAGATAGCCCTCAATGCAAAGGCTCTAGACGCAAATATTGGTGTGAGAGCTAATTCAATCAAGGAAACACTGCATGTTGGTGAAGGGCATATTGAAGAAGGATCAGCCGAGTGGTTCCTGTGGGAGAACAACTCCATTTGGCTCACTAACTTCACAACCATCAGGCTTCCAAGCAGCTCTCAAGGAACCTCAGTTTTCACACTCTATGCTTAGTGCCCTTTGAGTGCATTATCTAGGAATGAACATGGTAGAGCATCCCACACGTACGAATGCTCCACTTGCGGGTTTCACATGCCTCCGACTCCACATTCTCAGGCAACTTCAGCGCCACAGCTGTTTTCAGATAGCCCTCAATGCAAAGGCTCTAGACGCAAATATTGGTGTGAGAGCTAATTCAATCAAGGAAACACTGCATGTTGGTGAAGGGCATATTGAAGAAGGATCAGCCGAGTGGTTCTTGTGGGAGAACAACTCCATTTGGCTCACTAACTTCACACACCATCAGGCTTCCAAGCAGCTCTCAAGGAAAACTCAGTTTTCACACTCTATGCTTAGTGCCCTTTGAGTGCCTAGGACTGAAATGAAGCTTGGAGAGCATCCCGCATAAAGGAATGCTCCACATGCGGGTTTCACATGCCACCAACTCCACATTCACAGGCAACTTCAGCGCCACAGCCGTTTTCAGATAGCCCTCAATGCAAAGGCTCTAGACGCAAATATTGGTGTGAGAGCTAATTCAATCAAGGAAACACTGCATGTTGGTGAAGGGCATATTGAAGAAGGATCAGCCGAGTGGTTCTTGTGGGAGAACAACTCCATTTGGCTCACTAACTTCACACACCATCAGGCTTCCAAGCAGCTCTCAAGGAAACTCAGTTTTCACACTCTATGCTAAGTGCCCTTTGTGTACCTAGGACTGAAATGAAGCTTGGTCAGCATCCAATACAAACGAATGCTCCACATGCGGGTTTCACATGCCACCAACTCCACATTCACAGGCAACTTCAGCGCCACAGCCGTTTTCAGATAGCCCTCAATGCAAAGGCTCTAGACGCAAATATTGGTGTGAGAGCTAATTCAATCAAGGAAACACTGCATGTTGGTGAAGGGCATATTGAAGAAGGATCAGCCGAGTGGTTCTTGTGGGAGAACAACTCCATTTGGCTCACTAACTTCACACACCATCAGGCTTCCAAGCAGCTCTCAAGGAAACTCAGTTTTCACACTCTATTCTTATTGCCCTTTGAGTGTATTATCTAGGAATGAACATGGTAGAGCATCCCACACAAACGAATGCTCCACATGCGGGTTTCACATGCCACCAACTCCACATTCACAGGCAACTTCAGCGCCACAGCCGTTTTCAGATAGCCCTCAATGCAAAGGCTCTAGACGCAAATATTGGTGTGAGAGCTAATTCAATCAAGGAAACACTGCATGTTGGTGAAGGGCATATTGAAGAAGGATCAGCCGAGTGGTTCTTGTGGGAGAACAACTCCATTTGGCTCACTAACTTCACACACCATCAGGCTTCCAAGCAGCTCTCAAGGAAACTCAGTTTTCACACTCTATGCTTAGTGCTCTTTGTGTGCCTAGGACTGAAATGGAGCTTGGTCAGCATCCCACACAAACGAATGCTCCACATGCGGGTTTCACATGCCACCAACTCCACATTCACAGGCAACTTCAGCGCCACAGCCGTTTTCAGATAGCCCTCAATGCAAAGGCTCTAGACGCAAATATTGGTGTGAGAGCTAATTCAATCAAGGAAACACTGCATGTTGGTGAAGGGCATATTGAAGAAGGATCAGCCGAGTGGTTCTTGTGGGAGAACAACTCCATTTGGCTCACTAACTTCACACACCATCAGGCTTCCAAGCAGCTCTCAAGGAAACTCAGTTTTCACACTCTATGCTTAGTGCCCTTTGAGTGCATTATCTAGGAATGAACCTGGTAGAGCATCCCACACAAACGAATGCTCCACATGCGGGTTTCACATGCCACCAACTCCACATTCACAGGCAACTTCAGCGCCACAGCCGTTTTCAGATAGCCCTCAATGCAAAGGCTCTAGACGCAAATATTGGTGTGAGAGCTAATTCAATCAAGGAAACACTGCATGTTGGTGAAGGGCATATTGAAGAAGGATCAGCCGAGTGGTTCTTGTGGGAGAACAACTCCATTTGGCTAACTAACTTCACACACCATCAGGCTTCCAAGCAGCTCTCAAGGAACCTCAGTTTTCACACTCTATGCTTAGTGCTCTTTGTGTGCCTAGGACTGAAATGAAGCTTGGTCAGCATCCCACACAAACGAATGCTCCACATGCGGGTTTCACATGCCACCAACTCCACATTCACAAGCAACTTCAGCGCCACAGCCGTTTTCAGATAGCCCTCAATGCAAAGGCTCTAGACGCAAATATTGGTGTGAGAGCTAATTCAATCAAGGAAACACTGCATGATGGTGAAGGGCATATTGAAGAAGGATCAGCTGAGTGGTTCTTGTGGGAGAACAACTCCATTTGGCTCACTAACTTCACACACCATCAGGCTTCCAAGCAGCTCTCAAGGAAACTCAGTTTTCACACTCTATGCTTAGTGCCCTTTGAGTGCATTATCTAGGAATGAACCTGGTAGAGCATCCCACACAAACGAATGCTCCACATGCGGGTTTCACATGCCACCAACTCCACATTCACAGGCAACTTCAGCGCCACAGCCGTTTTCAGATAGCCCTCAATGCAAAGGCTCTAGACGCAAATATTGGTGTGAGAGCTAATTCAATCAAGGAAACACTGCATGTTGGTGAAGGGCATATTGAAGAAGGATCAGCCGAGTGGTTCTTGTGGGAGAACAACTCCATTTGGCTAACTAACTTCACACACCATCAGGCTTCCAAGCAGCTCTCAAGGAAACTCAGTTTTCACACTCTATGCTTAGTGCTCTTTGTGTGCCTAGGACTGAAATGAAGCTTGGTCAGCATCCCACACAAACGAATGCTCCACATGCGGGTTTCACATGCCACCAACTCCACATTCACAGGCAACTTCAGCGCCACAGCCGTTTTCAGATAGCCCTCAATGCAAAGGCTCTAGACGCAAATATTGGTGTGAGAGCTAATTCAATCAAGGAAACACTGCATGTTGGTGAAGGGCATATTGAAGAAGGATCAGCCGAGTGGTTCTTGTGGGAGAACAACTCCATTTGGCTCACTAACTTCACACACCATCAGGCTTCCAAGCAGCTCTCAAGGAAACTCAGTTTTCACACTCTATGCTTAGTGCCCTTTGAGTGCATTATCTAGGAATGAACCTGGTAGAGCATCCCACACAAACGAATGCTCCACATGCGGGTTTCACATGCCACCAACTCCACATTCACAGGCAACTTCAGCGCCACAGCCGTTTTCAGATAGCCCTCAATTCAAAGGCTCTAGACGCAAATATTGGTGTGAGAGCTAATTCAATCAAGGAAACACTGCATGTTGGTGAAGGGCATATTGAAGAAGGATCAGCCGAGTGGTTCTTGTGGGAGAACAACTCCATTTGGCTCACTAACTTCACACACCATCCGGCTTCCAAGCAGCTCTCAAGGAAACTCAGTTTTCACACTCTATGCTTAGTGCCCTTTGAGTGCATTATCTAGGAATGAACGTGGTAGAGCATCCCACACAAACGAATGCTCCATATGCGGGTTTCACATGCCACCAACTCCACATTCACAGGCAACTTCAGCGCCACAGCCGTTTTCAGATAGCCCTCAATGCAAAGGCTCTAGACGCAAATATTGGTGTGAGAGCTAATTCAATCAAGGAAACACTGCATGTTGGTGAAGGGCATATTGAAGAAGGATCAGCCGAGTGGTTCTTGTGGGAGAACAACTCCATTTGGCTCACTAACTTCACACACCATCAGGCTTCCAAGCAGCTCTCAAGGAACCTCAGTTTTCACACTCTATGCTTAGTGCTCTTTGTGTGCCTAGGACTGAAATGAAGCTTGGTCAGCATCCCACACAAACGAATGCTCCACATGCGGGTTTCACATGCCACCAACTCCACATTCACAAGCAACTTCAGCGCCACAGCCGTTTTCAGATAGCCCTCAATGCAAAGGCTCTAGACGCAAATATTGGTGTGAGAGCTAATTCAATCAAGGAAACACTGCATGTTGGTGAAGGGCATATTGAAGAAGGATCAGCTGAGTGGTTCTTGTGGGAGAACAACTCCATTTGGCTCACTAACTTCACACACCATCAGGCTTCCAAGCAGCTCTCAAGGAAACTCAGTTTTCACACTCTATGCTTAGTGCCCTTTGAGTGCATTATCTAGGAATGAACCTGGTAGAGCATCCCACACAAACGAATGCTCCACATGCGGGTTTCACATGCCACCAACTCCACATTCACAGGCAACTTCAGCGCCACAGCCGTTTTCAGATAGCCCTCAATGCAAAGGCTCTAGACGCAAATATTGGTGTGAGAGCTAATTCAATCAAGGAAACACTGCATGTTGGTGAAGGGCATATTGAAGAAGGATCAGCCGAGTGGTTCTTGTGGGAGAACAACTCCATTTGGCTAACTAACTTCACACACCATCAGGCTTCCAAGCAGCTCTCAAGGAAACTCAGTTTTCACACTCTATGCTTAGTGCCCTTTGAGTGCCTAGGACTGACATGAAGCTGGGAGAGCATCCCACATAAACGAATGCTCCACATGCGGTTTTCACATGCCACCAACTCCACATTCACAGTCAACTTCAGCGCCACAGCCGTTTTCAGATAGCCCTCAATGCAAAGGCTCTAGACGCAAATATTGGTGTGAGAGCTAATTCAATCAAGGAAACAATGCATGTTGGTGAAGGGCATATTGAAGAAGGATCAGCCGAGTGGTTCTTGTGGGAGAACAACTCCATTTGGCTCACTAACTTCACACACCATCAGGCTTCCAAGCAGCTCTCAAGGAAACTCAGTTTTCACACTCTATGCTTAGTGCCCTTTGAGTGCATTATCTAGGAATGAACCTGGTAGAGCATCCCACACAAACGAATGCTCCACATGCGGGTTTCACATGCCACCAACTCCACATTCACAGGCAACTTCAGCGCCACAGCCGTTTTCAGATAGCCCTCAATGCAAAGGCTCTAGACGCAAATATTGGTGTGAGAGCTAATTCAATCAAGGAAACACTGCATGTTGGTGAAGGGCATATTGAAGAAGGATCAGCCGAGTGGTTCTTGTGGGAGAACAACTCCATTTGGCTAACTAACTTCACACACCATCAGGCTTCCAAGCAGCTCTCAAGGAAACTCAGTTTTCACACTCTATGCTTAGTGCTCTTTGTGTGCCTAGGACTGAAATGAAGCTTGGTCAGCATCCCACACAAACGAATGCTCCACATGCGGGTTTCACATGCCACCAACTCCACATTCACAGGCAACTTCAGCGCCACAGCCGTTTTCAGATAGCCCTCAATGCAAAGGCTCTAGACGCAAATATTGGTGTGAGAGCTAATTCAATCAAGGAAACACTGCATGTTGGTGAAGGGCATATTGAAGAAGGATCAGCCGAGTGGTTCTTGTGGGAGAACAACTCCATTTGGCTCACTAACTTCACACACCATCAGACTTCCAAGCAGCTCTCAAGGAAACTCAGTTTTCACACTCTATGCTTAGTTCCCTTTGAGTGCATTATCTAGGAATGAACATGGTAGAGCATCATACACGTACGAATGCTCCACTTACGGATTTCACATGCCACCAACTCCACATTCACAGGCAACTTCAGCGCCACAGCCGTTTCCAGATAGCCCTCAATGCAAAGGCTCTAGACGCAAATATTGGTGTGAGAGCTAATTCAATCAAGGAAACACTGCATGTTGGTGAAGGGCATATTGAAGAAGGATCAGCCGAGTGGTTCTTGTGGGAGAACAACTCCATTTGGCTCACTAACGTCACACACCATCAGGCTTCCAAGCAGCTCTCAAGGAAACTCAGTTTTCACACTCTATTCTTATTGTCCTTTGAGTGCATTATCTAGGAATGAACATGGTAGAGCATCCCACGCAAACGAATGCTCCACATGCGGGTTTCACATGCCACCAACTCCACATTCACAGGCAACTTCAGCGCCACAGCCGTTTTCAGATAGCCCTCAATGCAAAGGCTCTAGACGCAAATATTGGTGTGAGAGCTAATTCAATCAAGGAAACACTGCATGTTGGTGAAGGGCATATTGAAGAAGGATCAGCCGAGTGGTTCTTGTGGGAGAACAACTCCATTTGGCTCACTAACTTCACACACCATCAGGCTTCCAAGCAGCTCTCAAGGAAACTCAGTTTTCACACTCTAGGCTTAGTGCTCTTTGTGTGCCTATTACTGAAATGAATCTTGTTCAGCATCCAACACAAACGAATGCTCCACATGCGGGTTTCACATGCCACCAACTCCACATTCACAGGTTAACTTCAGCGCCACAGCCGTTTTCAGATAGCCCTGAAAGCAAAGGCTCTAGACGCAAATATTGGTGTGAGAGCTAATTCAATCAAGGAAACACTGCATGTTGGTGAAGGGCATATTGAAGAAGGATCAGCCGAGTGGTTCTTGTGGGAGAACAACTCCATTTGGTTCACTAACTTCACACACCATCAGGCTTCCAAGCAGCTCTCAAGGAAACTCAGTTTTCACACTCTATGCTTAGTGCCCTTTGAGTGCATTATCTAGGAATGAACCTGGTAGAGCATCCCACACAAACGAATGCTCCACATGCGAGTTTCACATGCCACAACTCCACATTCACAGGCAACTTCAGCGCCACAGCCGTTTTCAGATAGCCCTCAATGCAAAGGCTCTAGACGCAAATATTGGTGTGAGAGCTAATTCAATCAAGGAAACACTGCATGTTGGTGAAGGGCATATTGAAGAAGGATCAGCCGAGTGGTTCTTGTGGGACAACAACTCCATTTGGCTCACTAACTTCACACACCATCAGGCTTCCAAGCAGCTCTCAAGGAAACTCAGTTTTCACACTCTATTCTTATTGCCCTTTGAGTGTATTATCTAGGAATGAACATGGTAGAGCATCCCACACAAACGAATGCTCCACATGCGGGTTTCACATGCCACCAACTCCACATTCACAGGCAACTTCAGCGCCACAGCCGTTTTCAGATAGCCCTCAATGCAAAGGCTCTAGACGCAAATATTGGTGTGAGAGCTAATTCAATCAAGGAAACACTGCATGTTGGTGAAGGGCATATTGAAGAAGGATCAGCCGAGTGGTTCTTGTGGGACAACAACTCCATTTGGCTCACTAACTTCACACACCATCAGGCTTCCAAGCAGCTCTCAAGGAAACTCAGTTTTCACACTCTATTCTTATTGCCCTTTGAGTGTATTATCTAGGAATGAACATGGTAGAGCATCCCACACAAACGAATGCTCCACATGCGGGTTTCACATGCCACCAACTCCACATTCACAGGCAACTTCAGCGCCACAGCCGTTTTCAGATAGCCCTCAATTCAAAGGCTCTAGACGCAAATATTGGTGTGAGAGCTAATTCAATCAAGGAAACACTGCATGTTGGTGAAGGGCATATTGAAGAAGGATCAGCCGAGTGGTTCTTGTGGGAGAACAACTCCATTTGGCTCACTAACTTCACACACCATCAGGCTTCCAAGCAGCTCTCAAGGAAACTCAGTTTTCACACTCTATGCTTAGTGCCCTTTGAGTGCATTATCTAGGAATGAACCTGGTAGAGCATCCCACACAAACGAATGCTCCACATGCGGGTTTCACATGCCACCAACTCCACATTCACAGGCAACTTCAGCGCCACAGCCGTTTTCAGATAGCCCTCAATGCAAAGGCTCTAGACGCAAATATTGGTGTGAGAGCTAATTCAATCAAGGAAACACTGCATGTTGGTGAAGGGCATATTGAAGAAGGATCAGTCGAGTGGTTCTTGTGGGAGAACAACTCCATTTGGCTCACTAACTTCACACACCATCAGGCTTCCAAGCAGCTCTCAAGGAACCTCAGTTTTCACACTCTATGCTTAGTGCTCTTTGTGTGCCTAGGACTGAAATGAAGCTTGGTCAGCATCCCACACAAACGAATGCTCCACATGCGGGTTTCACATGCCACCAACTCCACATTCACAAGCAACTTCAGCGCCACAGCCGTTTTCAGATAGCCCTCAATGCAAAGGCTCTAGACGCAAATATTGGTGTGAGAGCTAATTCAATCAAGGAAACACTGCATGATGGTGAAGGGCATATTGAAGAAGGATCAGCTGAGTGGTTCTTGTGGGAGAACAACTCCATTTGGCTCACTAACTTCACACACCATCAGGCTTCCAAGCAGCTCTCAAGGAAACTCAGTTTTCACACTCTATGCTTAGTGCCCTTTGAGTGCATTATCTAGGAATGAACCTGGTAGAGCATCCCACACAAACGAATGCTCCACATGCGGGTTTCACATGCCACCAACTCCACATTCACAGGCAACTTCAGCGCCACAGCCGTTTTCAGATAGCCCTCCAAGCAAAGGCTCTAGACGCAAATATTGGTGTGAGAGCTAATTCAATCAAGGAAACACTGCATGTTGGTGAAGGGCATATTGAAGAAGGATCAGCCGAGTGGTTCTTGTGGGAGAACAACTCCATTTGGCTCACTAACTTCACACACCATCAGGCTTCCAAGCAGCTCTCAAGGAAACTCAGTTTTCACACTCTAGGCTTAGTGCTCTTTGTGTGCCTAGGACTGAAATGAAGCTTGGTCAGCATCCCACACAAACGAATGCTCCACATGCGGGTTTCACATGCCACCAACTCCACATTCACAGGCAACTTCAGCGCCACAGCCGTTTTCAGATAGCCCTCAATGCAAAGGCTCTAGACGCAAATATTGGTGTGAGAGCTAATTCAATCAAGGAAACACTGCATGTTGGTGAAGGGCATATTGAAGAAGGATCAGCCGAGTGGTTCTTGTGGGAGAACAACTCCATTTGGCTCACTAACTTCACACACCATCAGACTTCCAAGCAGCTCTCAAGGAAACTCAGTTTTCACACTCTATGCTTAGTTCCCTTTGAGTGCATTATCTAGGAATGAACATGGTAGAGCATCATACACGTACGAATGCTCCACTTACGGATTTCACATGCCACCAACTCCACATTCACAGGCAACTTCAGCGCCACAGCCGTTTCCAGATAGCCCTCAATGCAAAGGCTCTAGACGCAAATATTGGTGTGAGAGCTAATTCAATCAAGGAAACACTGCATGTTGGTGAAGGGCATATTGAAGAAGGATCAGCCGAGTGGTTCTTGTGGGAGAACAACTCCATTTGGCTCACTAACGTCACACACCATCAGGCTTCCAAGCAGCTCTCAAGGAAACTCAGTTTTCACACTCTATTCTTATTGTCCTTTGAGTGCATTATCTAGGAATGAACATGGTAGAGCATCCCACGCAAACGAATGCTCCACATGCGGGTTTCACATGCCACCAACTCCACATTCACAGGCAACTTCAGCGCCACAGCCGTTTTCAGATAGCCCTCAATGCAAAGGCTCTAGACGCAAATATTGGTGTGAGAGCTAATTCAATCAAGGAAACACTGCATGTTGGTTAAGGGCATACTGAAGAAGAATCAGCCGAGTGATTCTTGTGGGAGAACAACTCCATTTGGCTCCCTAACTACACACACCATCAGGCTTCCAAGCAGCTCTCAAGGAAACTCAGTTTTCACACTCTATGCTTAGTGCTCTTAGAGTGCCTAGGACTGAAAGAAGGTTGGAGAGCATCCCACATAAACGAATGCTCCACATGCGGGTTTCACATGCCACCAACTCCACATTCACAGGCAACTTCAGCGCCACAGCCGTTTTCAGATAGCCCTCAATGCAAAGGCTCTAGACGCAAATATTGGTGTGAGAGATAATTCAATCAAGGAAACACTGCATGTTGGTGAAGGGCATATTGAAGAAGGATCAGCCGAGTGGTTCCTGTGGGAGAACAACTCCATTTGGCTCACTAACTTCACACACCATCAGGCTTCCAAGCAGCTCTCAAGGAAACTCAGTTTTCACACTCTATGCTTAGTGCCCTTTGAGTGCATTATCTAGGAATGAACCTGGTAGAGCATCCCACACAAACGAATGCTCCACATGCGCGTTTCACATGCCACCAACTCCACATTCACAGGCAACTTCAGCGCCACAGCCGTTTTCAGATAGCCCTCAATGCAAAGGCTCTAGACGCAAATATTGGTGTGAGAGCTAATTCAATCAAGGAAACACTGCATGTTGGTGAAGGGCATATTGAAGAAGGATCAGCCGAGTGGTTCCTGTGGGAGAACAACTCCATTTGGCTCACTAACTTCACAACCATCAGGCTTCCAAGCAGCTCTCAAGGAAACTCAGTTTTCACACTCTATGCTTAGTGCCCTTTGAGTGCCTAGGACTGAAATGAATCTTGGAGAGCATCCCGCATAAAGGAATGCTCCACATGCGGGTTTCACATGCCACCAACTCCACATTCACAGGCAACTTCAGCGCCACAGCCGTTTTCAGATAGCCCTCAATGCAAATGATCTAGACGCAAATATTGGTGTGAGAGCTAATTCAATCAAGGAAACACTGCATGTTGGTGAAGGGCATATTGAATAAGGATCAGCCGAGTGGTTCTTGTGGGAGAACAACTCCATTTGGCTCACTAACTTCACACACCATCAGGCTTCCAAGCAGCTCTCAAGGAAACTCAGTTTTCACACTCTATGCTTAGTGTTCTTTGTGTGCCTAGGACTGAAATGAAGCTTGGTCAGCATCCCACACAAACGGATGCTCCACATGCGGGTTTCACATGCCACCAACTCCACATTCACAGGCAACTTCAGCGCCGCAACCGTTTTCAGATAGCCCTCAATGCAAAGGCTCTAGACGCAAATATTGGTGTGAGAGCTAATTCAATCAAGGAAACACTGCATGTTGGTGAAGGGCATATTGAAGAAGGATCAGCCGAGTGGTTCTTGTGGGAGAACAACTCCATTTGGCTCACTAACTTCACACACCATCAGGCTTCCAAGCAGCTCTCAAGGAAACTCAGTTTTCACACTCCATGCTTAGTGCTCTTTGAGTGCCTAGGACTGAAATGAAGCTTAGAGAGCATCCCACATAAAGGAATGCTCCACATGCGGGTTTCACATGCCACCAACTCCACATTCACAGGCAACTTCAGCGCCACAGCCGTTTTCAGATAGCCCTCAATGCAAAGGCTCTAGACGCAAATATTGGTGTGAGAGCTAATTCAATCAAGGAAACACAGCATGTTGGTGAAGGGCATATTGAAGAAGGATCGTCGTGTGGTTCTTGTGGGAGAACAACTCCATTTGGCTCACTAACTTCACACACCATCAGGCTTCCAAGCAGCTCTCAAGGAAACTCAGTTTTCACACTCTATGCTTAGTTCCCTTTGAGTGCATTATCTAGGAATGAACCTGGTAGAGCATCCCACACAAACGAATGCTCCACATGCGGGTTTCACATGCCACCAACTCCACAATCACAGGCAACTTCAGCGCCACAGCCGTTTTCAGATAGCCCTCAATGCAAAGGCTCTAGACGCAAATATTGGTGTGAGAGCTAATTCAATCAAGGAAACACTGCATGTTGGTGAAGGGCATATTGAAGAAGGATCAGCCGAGTGGTTCCTGTGGGAGAACAACTCCATTTGGCTCACTAACTTCACAACCATCAGGCTTCCAAGCAGCTCTCAAGGAACCTCAGTTTTCACACTCTATGCTTAGTGCCCTTTGAGTGCATTATCTAGGAATGAACATGGTAGAGCATCCCACACGTACGAATGCTCCACTTGCGGGTTTCACATGCCTCCGACTCCACATTCTCAGGCAACTTCAGCGCCACAGCTGTTTTCAGATAGCCCTCAATGCAAAGGCTCTAGACGCAAATATTGGTGTGAGAGCTAATTCAATCAAGGAAACACTGCATGTTGGTGAAGGGCATATTGAAGAAGGATCAGCCGAGTGGTTCTTGTGGGAGAACAACTCCATTTGGCTCACTAACTTCACACACCATCAGGCTTCCAAGCAGCTCTCAAGGAAACTCAGTTTTCACACTCTATGCTTAGTGCCCTTTGAGTGCCTAGGACTGAAATGAAGCTTGGAGAGCATCCCGCATAAAGGAATGCTCCACATGCGGGTTTCACATGCCACCAACTCCACATTCACAGGCAACTTCAGCGCCACAGCCGTTTTCAGATAGCCCTCAATGCAAAGGCTCTAGACGCAAATATTGGTGTGAGAGCTAATTCAATCAAGGAAACACTGCATGTTGGTGAAGGGCATATTGAAGAAGGATCAGCCGAGTGGTTCTTGTGGGAGAACAACTCCATTTGGCTCACTAACTTCACACACCATCAGGCTTCCAAGCAGCTCTCAAGGAAACTCAGTTTTCACACTCTATGCTAAGTGCCCTTTGTGTACCTAGGACTGAAATGAAGCTTGGTCAGCATCCAATACAAACGAATGCTCCACATGCGGGTTTCACATGCCACCAACTCCACATTCACAGGCAACTTCAGCGCCACAGCCGTTTTCAGATAGCCCTCAATGCAAAGGCTCTAGACGCAAATATTGGTGTGAGAGCTAATTCAATCAAGGAAACACTGCATGTTGGTGAAGGGCATATTGAAGAAGGATCAGCCGAGTGGTTCTTGTGGGAGAACAACTCCATTTGGCTCACTAACTTCACACACCATCAGGCTTCCAAGCAGCTCTCAAGGAAACTCAGTTTTCACACTCTATTCTTATTGCCCTTTGAGTGTATTATCTAGGAATGAACATGGTAGAGCATCCCACACAAACGAATGCTCCACATGCGGGTTTCACATGCCACCAACTCCACATTCACAGGCAACTTCAGCGCCACAGCCGTTTTCAGATAGCCCTCAATGCAAAGGCTCTAGACGCAAATATTGGTGTGAGAGCTAATTCAATCAAGGAAACACTGCATGTTGGTGAAGGGCATATTGAAGAAGGATCAGCCGAGTGGTTCTTGTGGGAGAACAACTCCATTTGGCTCACTAACTTCACACACCATCAGGCTTCCAAGCAGCTCTCAAGGAAACTCAGTTTTCACACTCTATGCTTAGTGCTCTTTGTGTGCCTAGGACTGAAATGGAGCTTGGTCAGCATCCCACACAAACGAATGCTCCACATGCGGGTTTCACATGCCACCAACTCCACATTCACAGGCAACTTCAGCGCCACAGCCGTTTTCAGATAGCCCTCAATGCAAAGGCTCTAGACGCAAATATTGGTGTGAGAGCTAATTCAATCAAGGAAACACTGCATGTTGGTGAAGGGCATATTGAAGAAGGATCAGCCGAGTGGTTCTTGTGGGAGAACAACTCCATTTGGCTCACTAACTTCACACACCATCAGGCTTCCAAGCAGCTCTCAAGGAAACTCAGTTTTCACACTCTATGCTTAGTGCCCTTTGAGTGCATTATCTAGGAATGAACCTGGTAGAGCATCCCACACAAACGAATGCTCCACATGCGGGTTTCACATGCCACCAACTCCACATTCACAGGCAACTTCAGCGCCACAGCCGTTTTCAGATAGCCCTCAATGCAAAGGCTCTAGACGCAAATATTGGTGTGAGAGCTAATTCAATCAAGGAAACACTGCATGTTGGTGAAGGGCATATTGAAGAAGGATCAGCCGAGTGGTTCTTGTGGGAGAACAACTCCATTTGGCTAACTAACTTCACACACCATCAGGCTTCCAAGCAGCTCTCAAGGAACCTCAGTTTTCACACTCTATGCTTAGTGCTCTTTGTGTGCCTAGGACTGAAATGAAGCTTGGTCAGCATCCCACACAAACGAATGCTCCACATGCGGGTTTCACATGCCACCAACTCCACATTCACAAGCAACTTCAGCGCCACAGCCGTTTTCAGATAGCCCTCAATGCAAAGGCTCTAGACGCAAATATTGGTGTGAGAGCTAATTCAATCAAGGAAACACTGCATGATGGTGAAGGGCATATTGAAGAAGGATCAGCTGAGTGGTTCTTGTGGGAGAACAACTCCATTTGGCTCACTAACTTCACACACCATCAGGCTTCCAAGCAGCTCTCAAGGAAACTCAGTTTTCACACTCTATGCTTAGTGCCCTTTGAGTGCATTATCTAGGAATGAACCTGGTAGAGCATCCCACACAAACGAATGCTCCACATGCGGGTTTCACATGCCACCAACTCCACATTCACAGGCAACTTCAGCGCCACAGCCGTTTTCAGATAGCCCTCAATGCAAAGGCTCTAGACGCAAATATTGGTGTGAGAGCTAATTCAATCAAGGAAACACTGCATGTTGGTGAAGGGCATATTGAAGAAGGATCAGCCGAGTGGTTCTTGTGGGAGAACAACTCCATTTGGCTAACTAACTTCACACACCATCAGGCTTCCAAGCAGCTCTCAAGGAAACTCAGTTTTCACACTCTATGCTTAGTGCTCTTTGTGTGCCTAGGACTGAAATGAAGCTTGGTCAGCATCCCACACAAACGAATGCTCCACATGCGGGTTTCACATGCCACCAACTCCACATTCACAGGCAACTTCAGCGCCACAGCCGTTTTCAGATAGCCCTCAATGCAAAGGCTCTAGACGCAAATATTGGTGTGAGAGCTAATTCAATCAAGGAAACACTGCATGTTGGTGAAGGGCATATTGAAGAAGGATCAGCCGAGTGGTTCTTGTGGGAGAACAACTCCATTTGGCTCACTAACTTCACACACCATCAGGCTTCCAAGCAGCTCTCAAGGAAACTCAGTTTTCACACTCTATGCTTAGTGCCCTTTGAGTGCATTATCTAGGAATGAACCTGGTAGAGCATCCCACACAAACGAATGCTCCACATGCGGGTTTCACATGCCACCAACTCCACATTCACAGGCAACTTCAGCGCCACAGCCGTTTTCAGATAGCCCTCAATTCAAAGGCTCTAGACGCAAATATTGGTGTGAGAGCTAATTCAATCAAGGAAACACTGCATGTTGGTGAAGGGCATATTGAAGAAGGATCAGCCGAGTGGTTCTTGTGGGAGAACAACTCCATTTGGCTCACTAACTTCACACACCATCCGGCTTCCAAGCAGCTCTCAAGGAAACTCAGTTTTCACACTCTATGCTTAGTGCCCTTTGAGTGCATTATCTAGGAATGAACCTGGTAGAGCATCCCACACAAACGAATGCTCCATATGCGGGTTTCACATGCCACCAACTCCACATTCACAGGCAACTTCAGCGCCACAGCCGTTTTCAGATAGCCCTCAATGCAAAGGCTCTAGACGCAAATATTGGTGTGAGAGCTAATTCAATCAAGGAAACACTGCATGTTGGTGAAGGGCATATTGAAGAAGGATCAGCCGAGTGGTTCTTGTGGGAGAACAACTCCATTTGGCTCACTAACTTCACACACCATCAGGCTTCCAAGCAGCTCTCAAGGAAACTCAGTTTTCACACTCTAGGCTTAGTGCTCTTTGTGTGCCTAGGACTGAAATGAAGCTTGGTCAGCATCCCACACAAACGAATGCTCCACATGCGGGTTTCACATGCCACCAACTCCACATTCACAAGCAACTTCAGCGCCACAGCCGTTTTCAGATAGCCCTCAATGCAAAGGCTCTAGACGCAAATATTGGTGTGAGAGCTAATTCAATCAAGGAAACACTGCATGTTGGTGAAGGGCATATTGAAGAAGGATCAGCTGAGTGGTTCTTGTGGGAGAACAACTCCATTTGGCTCACTAACTTCACACACCATCAGGCTTCCAAGCAGCTCTCAAGGAAACTCAGTTTTCACACTCTATGCTTAGTGCCCTTTGAGTGCATTATCTAGGAATGAACCTGGTAGAGCATCCCACACAAACGAATGCTCCACATGCGGGTTTCACATGCCACCAACTCCACATTCACAGGCAACTTCAGCGCCACAGCCGTTTTCAGATAGCCCTCAATGCAAAGGCTCTAGACGCAAATATTGGTGTGAGAGCTAATTCAATCAAGGAAACACTGCATGTTGGTGAAGGGCATATTGAAGAAGGATCAGCCGAGTGGTTCTTGTGGGAGAACAACTCCATTTGGCTAACTAACTTCACACACCATCAGGCTTCCAAGCAGCTCTCAAGGAAACTCAGTTTTCACACTCTATGCTTAGTGCCCTTTGAGTGCCTAGGACTGACATGAAGCTGGGAGAGCATCCCACATAAACGAATGCTCCACATGCGGTTTTCACATGCCACCAACTCCACATTCACAGTCAACTTCAGCGCCACAGCCGTTTTCAGATAGCCCTCAATGCAAAGGCTCTAGACGCAAATATTGGTGTGAGAGCTAATTCAATCAAGGAAACAATGCATGTTGGTGAAGGGCATATTGAAGAAGGATCAGCCGAGTGGTTCTTGTGGGAGAACAACTCCATTTGGCTCACTAACTTCACACACCATCAGGCTTCCAAGCAGCTCTCAAGGAAACTCAGTTTTCACACTCTATGCTTAGTGCCCTTTGAGTGCATTATCTAGGAATGAACCTGGTAGAGCATCCCACACAAACGAATGCTCCACATGCGGGTTTCACATGCCACCAACTCCACATTCACAGGCAACTTCAGCGCCACAGCCGTTTTCAGATAGCCCTCAATGCAAAGGCTCTAGACGCAAATATTGGTGTGAGAGCTAATTCAATCAAGGAAACACTGCATGTTGGTGAAGGGCATATTGAAGAAGGATCAGCCGAGTGGTTCTTGTGGGAGAACAACTCCATTTGGCTAACTAACTTCACACACCATCAGGCTTCCAAGCAGCTCTCAAGGAAACTCAGTTTTCACACTCTATGCTTAGTGCTCTTTGTGTGCCTAGGACTGAAATGAAGCTTGGTCAGCATCCCACACAAACGAATGCTCCACATGCGGGTTTCACATGCCACCAACTCCACATTCACAGGCAACTTCAGCGCCACAGCCGTTTTCAGATAGCCCTCAATGCAAAGGCTCTAGACGCAAATATTGGTGTGAGAGCTAATTCAATCAAGGAAACACTGCATGTTGGTGAAGGGCATATTGAAGAAGGATCAGCCGAGTGGTTCTTGTGGGAGAACAACTCCATTTGGCTCACTAACTTCACACACCATCAGACTTCCAAGCAGCTCTCAAGGAAACTCAGTTTTCACACTCTATGCTTAGTTCCCTTTGAGTGCATTATCTAGGAATGAACATGGTAGAGCATCATACACGTACGAATGCTCCACTTACGGATTTCACATGCCACCAACTCCACATTCACAGGCAACTTCAGCGCCACAGCCGTTTCCAGATAGCCCTCAATGCAAAGGCTCTAGACGCAAATATTGGTGTGAGAGCTAATTCAATCAAGGAAACACTGCATGTTGGTGAAGGGCATATTGAAGAAGGATCAGCCGAGTGGTTCTTGTGGGAGAACAACTCCATTTGGCTCACTAACGTCACACACCATCAGGCTTCCAAGCAGCTCTCAAGGAAACTCAGTTTTCACACTCTATTCTTATTGTCCTTTGAGTGCATTATCTAGGAATGAACATGGTAGAGCATCCCACGCAAACGAATGCTCCACATGCGGGTTTCACATGCCACCAACTCCACATTCACAGGCAACTTCAGCGCCACAGCCGTTTTCAGATAGCCCTCAATGCAAAGGCTCTAGACGCAAATATTGGTGTGAGAGCTAATTCAATCAAGGAAACACTGCATGTTGGTGAAGGGCATATTGAAGAAGGATCAGCCGAGTGGTTCTTGTGGGAGAACAACTCCATTTGGCTCACTAACTTCACACACCATCAGGCTTCCAAGCAGCTCTCAAGGAAACTCAGTTTTCACACTCTAGGCTTAGTGCTCTTTGTGTGCCTATTACTGAAATGAATCTTGTTCAGCATCCAACACAAACGAATGCTCCACATGCGGGTTTCACATGCCACCAACTCCACATTCACAGGTTAACTTCAGCGCCACAGCCGTTTTCAGATAGCCCTGAAAGCAAAGGCTCTAGACGCAAATATTGGTGTGAGAGCTAATTCAATCAAGGAAACACTGCATGTTGGTGAAGGGCATATTGAAGAAGGATCAGCCGAGTGGTTCTTGTGGGAGAACAACTCCATTTGGTTCACTAACTTCACACACCATCAGGCTTCCAAGCAGCTCTCAAGGAAACTCAGTTTTCACACTCTATGCTTAGTGCCCTTTGAGTGCATTATCTAGGAATGAACCTGGTAGAGCATCCCACACAAACGAATGCTCCACATGCGAGTTTCACATGCCACAACTCCACATTCACAGGCAACTTCAGCGCCACAGCCGTTTTCAGATAGCCCTCAATGCAAAGGCTCTAGACGCAAATATTGGTGTGAGAGCTAATTCAATCAAGGAAACACTGCATGTTGGTGAAGGGCATATTGAAGAAGGATCAGCCGAGTGGTTCTTGTGGGACAACAACTCCATTTGGCTCACTAACTTCACACACCATCAGGCTTACACACCATCAGGCTTCCAAGCAGCTCTCAAGGAAACTCAGTTTTCACACTCTATTCTTATTGCCCTTTGAGTGTATTATCTAGGAATGAACATGGTAGAGCATCCCACACAAACGAATGCTCCACATGCGGGTTTCACATGCCACCAACTCCACATTCACAGGCAACTTCAGCGCCACAGCCGTTTTCAGATAGCCCTCAATGCAAAGGCTCTAGACGCAAATATTGGTGTGAGAGCTAATTCAATCAAGGAAACACTGCATGTTGGTGAAGGGCATATTGAAGAAGGATCAGCCGAGTGGTTCTTGTGGGACAACAACTCCATTTGGCTCACTAACTTCACACACCATCAGGCTTCCAAGCAGCTCTCAAGGAAACTCAGTTTTCACACTCTATTCTTATTGCCCTTTGAGTGTATTATCTAGGAATGAACATGGTAGAGCATCCCACACAAACGAATGCTCCACATGCGGGTTTCACATGCCACCAACTCCACATTCACAGGCAACTTCAGCGCCACAGCCGTTTTCAGATAGCCCTCAATGCAAAGGCTCTAGACGCAAATATTGGTGTGAGAGCTAATTCAATCAAGGAAACACTGCATGTTGGTGAAGGGCATATTGAAGAAGGATCAGCCGAGTGGTTCTTGTGGGAGAACAACTCCATTTGGCTCACTAACTTCACACACCATCAGGCTTCCAAGCAGCTCTCAAGGAAACTCAGTTTTCACACTCTATGCTTAGTGCCCTTTGAGTGCATTATCTAGGAATGAACCTGGTAGAGCATCCCACACAAACGAATGCTCCACATGCGGGTTTCACATGCCACCAACTCCACATTCACAGGCAACTTCAGCGCCACAGCCGTTTTCAGATAGCCCTCAATGCAAAGGCTCTAGACGCAAATATTGGTGTGAGAGCTAATTCAATCAAGGAAACACTGCATGTTGGTGAAGGGCATATTGAAGAAGGATCAGCCGAGTGGTTCTTGTGGGAGAACAACTCCATTTGGCTCACTAACTTCACACACCATCAGGCTTCCAAGCAGCTCTCAAGGAACCTCAGTTTTCACACTCTATGCTTAGTGCTCTTTGTGTGCCTAGGACTGAAATGAAGCTTGGTCAGCATCCCACACAAACGAATGCTCCACATGCGGGTTTCACATGCCACCAACTCCACATTCACAAGCAACTTCAGCGCCACAGCCGTTTTCAGATAGCCCTCAATGCAAAGGCTCTAGACGCAAATATTGGTGTGAGAGCTAATTCAATCAAGGAAACACTGCATGATGGTGAAGGGCATATTGAAGAAGGATCAGCTGAGTGGTTCTTGTGGGAGAACAACTCCATTTGGCTCACTAACTTCACACACCATCAGGCTTCCAAGCAGCTCTCAAGGAAACTCAGTTTTCACACTCTATGCTTAGTGCCCTTTGAGTGCATTATCTAGGAATGAACCTGGTAGAGCATCCCACACAAACGAATGCTCCACATGCGGGTTTCACATGCCACCAACTCCACATTCACAGGCAACTTCAGCGCCACAGCCGTTTTCAGATAGCCCTCAATGCAAAGGCTCTAGACGCAAATATTGGTGTGAGAGCTAATTCAATCAAGGAAACACTGCATGTTGGTGAAGGGCATATTGAAGAAGGATCAGCCGAGTGGTTCTTGTGGGAGAACAACTCCATTTGGCTCACTAACTTCACACACCATCAGGCTTCCAAGCAGCTCTCAAGGAAACTCAGTTTTCACACTCTATGCTTAGTGCTCTTTGTGTGCCTAGGACTGAAATGAAGCTTGGTCAGCATCCCACACAAACGAATGCTCCACATGCGGGTTTCACATGCCACCAACTCCACATTCACAGGCAACTTCAGCGCCACAGCCGTTTTCAGATAGCCCTCAATGCAAAGGCTCTAGACGCAAATATTGGTGTGAGAGCTAATTCAATCAAGGAAACACTGCATGTTGGTGAAGGGCATATTGAAGAAGGATCAGCCGAGTGGTTCTTGTGGGAGAACAACTCCATTTGGCTCACTAACTTCACACACCATCAGACTTCCAAGCAGCTCTCAAGGAAACTCAGTTTTCACACTCTATGCTTAGTTCCCTTTGAGTGCATTATCTAGGAATGAACATGGTAGAGCATCATACACGTACGAATGCTCCACTTACGGATTTCACATGCCACCAACTCCACATTCACAGGCAACTTCAGCGCCACAGCCGTTTCCAGATAGCCCTCAATGCAAAGGCTCTAGACGCAAATATTGGTGTGAGAGCTAATTCAATCAAGGAAACACTGCATGTTGGTGAAGGGCATATTGAAGAAGGATCAGCCGAGTGGTTCTTGTGGGAGAACAACTCCATTTGGCTCACTAACGTCACACACCATCAGGCTTCCAAGCAGCTCTCAAGGAAACTCAGTTTTCACACTCTATTCTTATTGTCCTTTGAGTGCATTATCTAGGAATGAACATGGTAGAGCATCCCACGCAAACGAATGCTCCACATGCGGGTTTCACATGCCACCAACTCCACATTCACAGGCAACTTCAGCGCCACAGCCGTTTTCAGATAGCCCTCAATGCAAAGGCTCTAGACGCAAATATTGGTGTGAGAGCTAATTCAATCAAGGAAACACTGCATGTTGGTGAAGGGCATATTGAAGAAGGATCAGCCGAGTGGTTCTTGTGGGAGAACAACTCCATTTGGCTCACTAACTTCACACACCATCAGGCTTTCAAGCAGCTCTCAAGGAAACTCAGTTTTCACACTCTAGGCTTAGTGCTCTTTGTGTGCCTATTACTGAAATGAATCTTGTTCAGCATCCAACACAAACGAATGCTCCACATGCGGGTTTCACATGCCACCAACTCCACATTCACAGGCAACTTCAGCGCCACAGCCGTTTTCAGATAGCCCTGAAAGCAAAGGCTCTAGACGCAAATATTGGTGTGAGAGCTAATTCAATCAAGGAAACACTGCATGTTGGTGAAGGGCATATTGAAGAAGGATCAGCCGAGTGGTTCTTGTGGGAGAACAACTCCATTTGGTTCACTAACTTCACACACCATCAGGCTTCCAAGCAGCTCTCAAGGAAACTCAGTTTTCACACTCTATGCTTAGTGCCCTTTGAGTGCATTATCTAGGAATGAACATGGTAGAGCATCCCACACAAACGAATGCTCCACATGCGAGTTTCACATGCCACAACTCCACATTCACAGGCAACTTCAGCGCCACAGCCGTTTTCAGATAGCCCTCAATGCAAAGGCTCTAGACGCAAATATTGGTGTGAGAGCTAATTCAATCAAGGAAACACTGCATGTTGGTGAAGGGCATATTGAAGAAGGATCAGCCGAGTGGTTCTTGTGGGACAACAACTCCATTTGGCTCACTAACTTCACACACCATCAGGCTTCCAAGCAGCTCTCAAGGAAACTCAGTTTTCACACTCTATGCTTAGTGCCCTTTGAGTGCATTATCTAGGAATGAACCTGGTAGAGCATCCCACACAAACGAATGCTCCACATGCGGGTTTCACATGCCACCAACTCCACATTCACAGGCAACTTCAGCGCCACAGCCGTTTTCAGATAGCCCTCAATGCAAAGGCTCTAGACGCAAATATTGGTGTGAGAGCTAATTCAATCAAGGAAACACTGCATGTTGGTGAAGGGCATATTGAAGAAGGATCAGCCGAGTGGTTCTTGTGGGAGAACAACTCCATTTGGCTCACTAACTTCACACACCATCAGACTTCCAAGCAGCTCTCAAGGAAACTCAGTTTTCACACTCTATGCTTAGTTTCCTTTGAGTGCATTATCTAGGAATGAACATGGTAGAGCATCATACACGTACGAATGCTCCACTTACGGATTTCACATGCCACCAACTCCACATTCACAGGCAACTTCAGCGCCACAGCCGTTTCCAGATAGCCCTCAATGCAAAGGCTCTAGACGCAAATATTGGTGTGAGAGCTAATTCAATCAAGGAAACACTGCATGTTGGTGAAGGGCATATTGAAGAAGGATCAGCCGAGTGGTTCTTGTGGGAGAACAACTCCATTTGGCTCACTAACTTCACACACCATCAGGCTTCCAAGCAGCTCTCAAGGAAACTCAGTTTTCACACTCTATTCTTATTGTCCTTTGAGTGCATTATCTAGGAATGAACATGGTAGAGCATCCCACGTAAACGAATGCTCCACATGCGGGTTTCACATGCCACCAACTCCACATTCACAGGCAACTTCAGCGCCACAGCCGTTTTCAGATAGCCCTCAATGCAAAGGCTCTAGACGCAAATATTGGTGTGAGAGCTAATTCAATCAAGGAAACACTGCATGTTGGTGAAGGGCATATTGAAGAAGGATCAGCCGAGTGGTTCTTGTGGGAGAACAACTCCATTTGGCTCACTAACTTCACACACCATCAGGCTTCCAAGCAGCTCTCAAGGAAACTCAGTTTTCACACTCTAGGCTTAGTGCTCTTTGTGTGCCTATTACTGAAATGAATCTTGTTCAGCATCCCACACAAACGAATGCTCCACATGCGGGTTTCACATGCCACCAACTCCACATTCACAGGCAACTTCAGCGCCACAGCCGTTTTCAGATAGCCCTCAATGCAAAGGCTCTAGACGCAAATATTGGTGTGAGAGCTAATTCAATCAAGGAAACATTGCATGTTGGTGAAGGGCATATTGAAGAAGGATCAGCCGAGTGGTTCCTGTGGAGAACAACTCCATTTGGCTCACTAACTTCACAACCATCAGGCTTCCAAGCAGCTCTCAAGGAAACTCAGTTTTCACACTCTATGCTTAGTGCCCTTTGAGTGCATTATCTAGGAATGAACCTGGTAGAGCATCCCACACGTACGAATGCTCCACTTGCGGTTTTCACATGCCACCAACTCCACATTCACAGGCAACTTCAGTGCCACAGCCGTTTTCAGATAGCCCTCAATGCAAAGGCTCTAGACGCAAATATTGGTGTGAGAGCTAATTCAATCAAGGAAACACTGCATGTTGGTGAAGGGCATATTGAAGAAGGATCAGCCGAGTGGTTCTTGTGGGAGAACAACTCCATTTGGCTCACTAACTTCACACACCATCAGGCTTCCAAGCAGCTCTCAAGGAAACTCAGTTTTCACACTCCATGCTTAGTGCTTTTTGAGTGCCTAGGACTGAAATGAAGCTTAGAGAGCATCCCACATAAAGGAATGCTCCACATGCGGGTTTCACATGCCACCAACTCCACATTCACAGGCAACTTCAGCGCCACAGCCGTTTTCAGATAGCCCTCAATGCAAAGGCTCTAGACGCAAATATTGGTGTGAGAGCTAATTCAGTGAAGGAAACACTGCATGTTGGTGAAGGGCATATTGAAGAAGGATCAGCCGAGTGGTTCTTGTGGGAGAACAACTCCATTTGGCTCACTAACTTCACACACCATCAGGCTTCCAAGCAGCTCTCAAGGAAACTCAGTTTTCACACTCTATGCTTAGTGCTCTTTGTGTGCCTAGGACTGAAATGAAGCTTGGAGAGCATCCCACACAAACGAATGCTCCACATGCGGGTTTCACATGCCACCAACTCCACATTCACAGGCAACTTCAGCGCCACAGCCGTTTTCAGATAGCCCTCAATGCAAAGGCTCTAGACGCAAATATTGGTGTGAGAGCTAATTCAATCAAGGAAACACTGCATGTTGGTTAAGGGCATATTGAAGAAGAATCAGCCGAGTGGTTCTTGTGGGAGAACAACTCCATTTGGCTCCCTAACTACACACACCATCAGCCTTCCAAGCAGCTCTCAAGGAAACTCAGTTTTCACACTCTATGCTTAGTGCCCTTTGTATGGCAAGACTGAAATGAACCTGGTAAAGCATCCCACACAAAGGAATGCTCCACATGCGGGTTTCACATGCCACCAACTCCACATTTACAGGCAACTTCAGCGCCACAGCCGTTTTCAGATAGCCCTCAATGCAAAGGCTCTAGACGCAAATATTGGTGTGAGAGCCCATTCAATCAAGGAAACACTGCATGTTGGTGAAGGGCATATTGAAGAAGGATCAGCCGAGTGGTTCTTGTGGGAGAACAATTCCATTTGGCTCACTAACTTCACACACCATCAGGCTTCCAAGCAGGTCTCAAGGAAACTCAGTTTTCAAACTCTATGCTTAGTGCCCTTTGTATGGCAAGACTGAAATGAACCTGGTAAAGCATCCCACACAAACGAATGCTCCACATGCGGGTTTCACATGCCACCAACTCCAGATTCACAGGCAACTTCAGCGAAACAGCCGTTTTCAGATAGCCCTCAATGCAAATGCTCTAGACGCAAATATTGGTGTGAGAGCTAATTCAATCAAGGAAACACTGCATGTTGGTGAAGGGCATATTGAAGAAGGATCAGCCGAGTGGTTCTTGTGGGAGAACAACTCCATTTGGCTCACTAACTTCACACACCATCAGGCTTCCAAGCAGCTCTCAAGGAGACTCAGTTTTCACACTCTATTCTTATTGTCCTTTGAGTGCATTATCTAGGAATGAACATGGTAGAGCATCCCACGCAAACGAATGCTCCACATGCGGGTTTCACATGCCACCAACTCCACATTCACAGGCAACTTCAGCGCCACAGCCGTTTTCAGATAGCCCTCAATGCAAAGGCTCTAGACGCAAATATTGGTGTGAGAGCTAATTCAATCAAGGAAACACTGCATGTTGGTGAAGGGCATATTGAAGAAGGATCAGCCGAGTGGTTCTTGTGGGAGAACAACTCCATTTGGCTCACTAACTTCACACACCATCAGGCTTCCAAGCAGCTCTCAAGGAAACTCAGTTTTCACACTCTATGCTTAGTGCTCTTTGTGTGCCTAGGACTGAAATGAAGCTTGGTCAGCATCCCACACAAACGAATGCTCCACATGCGGGTTTCACATGCCACCAACTCCACATTCACAGGCAACTTCAGCGCCACAGCCGTTTTCAGATAGCCCTCAATGCAAAGGCTCTAGACGCAAATATTGGTGTGAGAGCTAATTCAATCAAGGAAACACTGCATGTTGGTGAAGGGCATAGTGAAGAAGGATCAGCCGAGTGGTTCTTGTGGGAGAACAACTCCATTTGGCTCACTAACTTCACACACCATCAGACTTCCAAGCAGCTCTCAAGGAAACTCAGTTTTCACACTCTATGCTTAGTGCCCTTTGAGTGCATTATCTAGGAATGAACATGGTAGAGCATCATACACGTACGAATGCTCCACTTACGGATTTCACATGCCACCAACTCCACATTCACAGGCAACTTCAGCGCCACAGCCGTTTCCAGATAGCCCTCAATGCAAAGGCTCTAGACGCAAATATTGGTGTGAGAGCTAATTCAATCAAGGAAACACTGCATGTTGGTGAAGGGCATATTGAAGAAGGATCAGCCGAGTGGTTCTTGTGGGAGAACAACTCCATTTGGCTCACTAACTTCACACACCATCAGGCTTCCAAGCAGCTCTCAAGGAAACTCAGTTTTCACACTCTATGCTTAGTGCCCTTTGAGTGCATTATCTAGGAATGAACATGGTAGAGCATCATACAGGTACGAATGCTCCACTTGCGGGCTTCACATGCCACCAACTCCACATTCACAGGCAACTTCAGCGCCACAGCCGTTTTCAGATAGCCCTCAATGCAAAGGCCCTAGACGCAAATATTGGTGTGAGAGCCCATTCAATCAAGGAAACACTGCATGTTGGTGAAGGGCATATTGAAGAAGGATCAGCCGAGTGGTTCTTGTGGGAGAACAACTCCATTTGGCTCACTAACTTCACACACCATCAGGCTTCCAAGCAGCTCTCAAGCAAACTCAGTTTTCACACTCTATGCTTAGTGCCCGTTGTATGGCAAGACTGAAATGAACCTGGTAAAGCATCCCACACAAACGAATGCTCCACATGCGGGTTTCACATGCCACCAACTCCAGATTCACAGGCAACTTCAGCGAAACAGCCGTTTTCAGATAGCCCTCAATGCAAATGATCTAGACGCAAATATTGGTGTGAGAGCTAATTCAATCAAGGAAACACTGCATGTTGGTGAAGGGCATATTGAAGAAGGATCAGCCGAGTGGTTCTTGTGGGAGAACAACTCCATTTGGCTCACTAACTTCACACACCATCAGGCTTCCAAGCAGCTCTCAAGGAGACTCAGTTTTCACACTCTATTCTTATTGTCCTTTGAGTGCATTATCTAGGAATGAACATGGTAGAGCATCCCACGCAAACGAATGCTCCACATGCGGGTTTCACATGCCACCAACTCCACATTCACAGGCAACTTCAGCGCCACAGCCGTTTTCAGATAGCCCTCAATGCAAAGGCTCTAGACGCAAATATTGGTGTGAGAGCTAATTCAATCAAGGAAACACTGCATGTTGGTGAAGGGCATATTGAAGAAGGATCAGCCGAGTGGTTCTTGTGGGAGAACAACTCCATTTGGCTCACTAACTTCACACACCATCAGGCTTCCAAGCAGCTCTCAAGGAAACTCAGTTTTCACACTCTATGCTTAGTGCTCTTTGTGTGCCTAGGACTGAAATGAAGCTTGGTCAGCATCCCACACAAACGAATGCTCCACATGCGGGTTTCACATGCCACCAACTCCACATTCACAGGCAACTTCAGCGCCACAGCCGTTTTCAGATAGCCCTCAATGCAAAGGCTCTAGACGCAAATATTGGTGTGAGAGCTAATTCAATCAAGGAAACACTGCATGTTGGTGAAGGGCATAGTGAAGAAGGATCAGCCGAGTGGTTCTTGTGGGAGAACAACTCCATTTGGCTCACTAACTTCACACACCATCAGACTTCCAAGCAGCTCTCAAGGAAACTCAGTTTTCACACTCTATGCTTAGTTCCCTTTGAGTGCATTATCTAGGAATGAACATGGTAGAGCATCATACACGTACGAATGCTCCACTTACGGATTTCACATGCCACCAACTCCACATTCACAGGCAACTTCAGCGCCACAGCCGTTTCCAGATAGCCCTCAATGCAAAGGCTCTAGACGCAAATATTGGTGTGAGAGCTAATTCAATCAAGGAAACACTGCATGTTGGTGAAGGGCATATTGAAGAAGGATCAGCCGAGTGGTTCTTGTGGGAGAACAACTCCATTTGGCTCACTAACTTCACACACCATCAGGCTTCCAAGCAGCTCTCAAGGAAACTCAGTTTTCACACTCTATGCTTAGTGCCCTTTGAGTGCATTATCTAGGAATGAACATGGTAGAGCATCATACAGGTACGAATGCTCCACTTGCGGGCTTCACATGCCACCAACTCCACATTCACAGGCAACTTCAGCGCCACAGCCGTTTTCAGATAGCCCTCAATGCAAAGGCCCTAGACGCAAATATTGGTGTGAGAGCCCATTCAATCAAGGAAACACTGCATGTTGGTGAAGGGCATATTGAAGAAGGATCAGCCGAGTGGTTCTTGTGGGAGAACAACTCCATTTGGCTCACTAACTTCACACACCATCAGGCTTCCAAGCAGCTCTCAAGGAAACTCAGTTTTCACACTCTATGTAGTGCGGCCTTTGTATGGCAAGACTGAAATGAACCTGGTAGAGCATCCCAAACAAACGAATGCTCCACATGCGGGTTTCACATGCCACCAACTCCACATTTACAGGCAACTTCAGCGCCACAGCCGTTTTCAGATAGCCCTCAATGCAAAGGCTCTAGACGCAAATATTGGTGTGAGAGCCCATTCAATCAAGGAAACACTGCATGTTGGTGAAGGGCATATTGAAGAAGGATCAGCCGAGTGGTTCTTGTGGGAGAACAACTCCATTTGGCTCACTAACTTCACACACCATCAGGCTTCCAAGCAGCTCTCAAGGAAACTCAGTTTTCACACTCTATTCTTATTGTCCTTTGAGTGCATTATCTAGGAATGAACCTGGTAGAGCATCCCACGCAAACGAATGCTCCACATGCGGGTTTCACATGCCACCAACTCCACATTCACAGGCAACTTCAGCGCCACAGCCGTTTTCAGATAGCCCTCAATGCAAAGGCTCTAGACGCAAATATTGGTGTGAGAGCTAATTCAATCAAGGAAACACTGCATGTTGGTGAAGGGCATATTGAAGAAGGATCAGCCGAGTGGTTCTTGTGGGAGAACAACTCCATTTGGCTCACTAACTTCACACACCATCAGGCTTCCAAGCAGCTCTCAAGGAAACTCAGTTTTCACACTCTAGGCTTAGTGCTCTTTGTGTGCCTATTACTGAAATGAATCTTGTTCAGCATCCAACACAAACGAATGCTCCACATGCGGGTTTCACATGCCACCAACTCCACATTCACAGGCAACTTCAGCGCCACAGCCGTTTTCAGATAGCCCTGAAAGCAAAGGCTCTAGACGCAAATATTGGTGTGAGAGCTAATTCAATCAAGGAAACACTGCATGTTGGTGAAGGGCATATTGAAGAAGGATCAGCCGAGTGGTTCTTGTGGGAGAACAACTCCATTTGGCTCACTAACTTCACACACCATCAGGCTTCCAAGCAGCTCTCAAGGAAACTCAGTTTTCACACTCTATGCTTAGTGCCCTTTGAGTGCATTATCTAGGAATGAACATGGTAGAGCATCCCACACGTACGAATGCTCCACTTGCGGTTTTCACATGCCACCAACTCCACATTCACAGGCAACTTCAGTGCCACAGCCGTTTTCAGATAGCCCTCAATGCAAAGGCTCTAGACGCAAATATTGGTGTGAGAGCTAATTCAATCAAGGAAACACTGCATGTTGGTGAAGGGCATATTGAAGAAGGATCAGCCGAGTGGTTCTTGTGGGAGAACAACTCCATTTGGCTCACTAACTTCACACACCATCAGGCTTCCAAGCAGCTCTCAAGGAAACTCAGTTTTCACACTCCATGTTTAGTGCTTTTTGAGTGCCTAGGACTGAAATGAAGCTTAGAGAGCATCCCACATAAAGGAATGCTCCACATGCGGGTTTCACATGCCACCAACTCCACATTCACAGGCAACTTCAGCGCCACAGCCGTTTTCAGATAGCCCTCAATGCAAAGGCTCTAGACGCAAATATTGGTGTGAGAGCTAATTCAATGAAGGAAACACTGCATGTTGGTGAAGGGCATATTGAAGAAGGATCAGCCGAGTGGTTCTTGTGGGAGAACAACTCCATTTGGCTCACTAACTTCACACACCATCAGGCTTCCAAGCAGCTCTCAAGGAAACTCAGTTTTCACACTCTATGCTTAGTGCTCTTTGTGTGCCTAGGACTGAAATGAAGCTTGGAGAGCATCCCACACAAACGAATGCTCCACATGCGGGTTTCACATGCCACCAACTCCACATTCACAGGCAACTTCAGCGCCACAGCCGTTTTCAGATAGCCCTCAATGCAAAGGCTCTAGACGCAAATATTGGTGTGAGAGCCCATTCAATCAAGGAAACACTGCATGTTGGTGAAGGGCATATTGAAGAAGGATCAGCCGAGTGGTTCCTGTGGGAGAACAACTCCATTTGGCTCACTAACTTCACACACCATCAGGCTTCCAAGCAGCTCTCAAGGAAACTCAGTTTTCACACTCTATGCTTAGTGCCCTTTGAGTGCATTATCTAGGAATGAACCTGGTAGAGCATCCCACACAAACGAATGCTCCACATGCGGGTTTCACATGCCACCAACTCCACATTCACAGGCAACTTCAGCGCCACAGCCGTTTTCAGATAGCCCTTAATGCAAAGGCTCTAGACGCAAATATTGGTGTGAGAGCTAATTCAATCAAGGAAACACTGCATGTTGGTGAAGGGCATATTGAAGAAGGATCAGCCGAGTGGTTCCTGTGTGAGAACAACTCCATTTGGCTCACTAACTTCACAACCATCAGGCTTCCAAGCAGCTCTCAAGGAAACTCAGTTTTCACACTCTATGCTTAGTGCCCTTTGAGTGCCTAGGACTGAAATGAATCTTGGAGAGCATCCCGCATAAAGGAATGCTCCACATGCGGGTTTCACATGCCACCAACTCCACATTCACAGGCAACTTCAGCGCCACAGCCGTTTTCAGATAGCCCTCAATGCAAAGGCTCTAGACGCAAATATTGGTGTGAGAGCTAATTCAATCAAGGAAACACTGCATGTTGGTGAAGGGCATATTGAAGAAGGATCAGCCGAGTGGTTCTTGTGGGAGAACAACTCCATTTGGCTCACTAACTTCACACACCATCAGGCTTCCAAGCAGCTCTCAAGGAAACTCAGTTTTCACACTCCATGCTTAGTGCTCTTTGAGATCCTAGGACTGAAATGAAGCTTAGAGAGCATCCCACATAAAGGAATGCTCCACATGCGGGTTTCACATGCCACCAACTCCACATTCACAGGCAACTTCAGCGCCACAGCCGTTTTCAGATAGCCCTCAATGCAAAGGCTCTAGACGCAAATATTGGTGTGAGAGCTAATTCAATCAAGGAAACACAGCATGTTGGTGAAGGGCATATTGAGGAAGGATCGTCGTGTGGTTCTTGTGGGAGAACAACTCCATTTGGCTCACTAACTTCACACACCATCAGGCTTCCAAGCAGCTCTCAAGGAAACTCAGTTTTCACACTCTATGCTTAGTTCCCTTTGAGTGCATTATCTAGGAATGAACATGGTAGAGCATCCCACACAAACGAATGCTCCACATGCGGGTTTCACATGCCACCAACTCCACATTCACAGGCAACTTCAGCGCCACAGCCGTTTTCAGATAGCCCTCAATGCAAAGGCTCTAGACGCAAATATTGGTGTGAGAGATAATTCAATCAAGGAAACACTGCATGTTGGTGAAGGGCATATTGAAGAAGGATCAGCCGAGTGGTTCCTGTGGGAGAACAACTCCATTTGGCTCACTAACTTCACAACCATCAGGCTTCCAAGCAGCTCTCAAGGAAACTCAGTTTTCACACTCTATGCTTAGTGCCCTTTGAGTGCATTATCTAGGAATGAACATGGTAGAGCATCCCACACGTACGAATGCTCCACTTGCGGGTTTCACATGCCTCCGACTCCACATTCTCAGGCAACTTCAGCGCCACAGCTGTTTTCAGATAGCCCTCAATGCAAAGGCTCTAGACGCAAATATTGGTGTGAGAGCTAATTCAATCAAGGAAACACTGCATGTTGGTGAAGGGCATATTGAAGAAGGATCAGCCGAGTGGTTCTTGTGGGAGAACAACTCCATTTGGCTCACTAACTTCACACACCATCAGGCTTCCAAGCAGCTCTCAAGGAAACTCAGTTTTCACACTCTATGCTTAGTGCCCATTGAGTGCCTAGGACTGAAATGAAGCTTGGAGAGCATCCCGCATAAAGGAATGCTCCACATGCGGGTTTCACATGCCACCAACTCCACATTCACATGCAACTTCAGCGCCACAGCCGTTTTCAGATAGCCCTCAATGCAAAGTCTCTAGATGCAAATATTGGTGTGAGAGCTAATTCAATCAAGGAAACACAGCATGTTGGTGAAGGGCATATTGAAGAAGGATCAGCCGAGTGGTTCTTGTGGGAGAACAACTCCATTTGGCTCACTAACTTCACACACCATCAGGCTTCCAAGCAGCTCTCAAGGAAACTCAGTTTTCACACTCTAGGCTTAGTGCCCTTTGAGTGCATTATCTAGGAATGAACATGGTAGAGCATCCCACACAAACGAATGCTCCACATGCGGGTTTCACATGCCACCAACTCCACATTCACAGGCAACTTCAGCGCCACAGCCGTTTTCAGATAGCCCTCAATGCAAAGGCTCTAGACGCAAATATTGGTGTGAGAGCTAATTCAATCAAGGAAACACTGCATGTTGGTGAAGAGCATATTGAAGAAGGATCAGCCGAATGGTTCTTGTGGGAGAACAACTCCATGTGGCTCACTAACTTCACACACCATCAGGCTTCCAAGCAGCTCTCAAGGAAACTCAGTTTTCACACTATATGCTTAGTGCCCTTTGAGTGCCTAGGACTGAAATGAACATGGTAGAGCACCCCACACAAACGAATGCTCCACATGCGGGTTTCACATGCCACCAACTCCACATTCACAGGCAACTTCAGCGCCACAGCCGTTTTCAGATAGCCCTCAATGCAAAGTCTCTAGACGCAAATATTGGTGTGAGAGCTAATTCAATCAAGGAAACACTGCATGTTGGTGAAGGGCATATTGAAGAAGGATCAGCCGAGTGGTTCTTGTGGGAGAACAACTCCATTTGGCTCACTAACTTCACACACCATCAGGCTTCCAAGCAGCTCTCAAGGAAACTCAGTTTTCACACTCTAGGCTTAGTGCTCTTTGTGTGCCTATTACTGAAATGAATCTTGTTCAGCATCCAACACAAACGAATGCTCCACATGCGGGTTTCACATGCCACCAACTCCACATTCACAGGCAACTTCAGCGCCACAGCCGTTTTCAGATAGCCCTCAATGCAAAGGCTCTAGACGCAAATATTGGTGTGAGAGCTAATTCAATCAAGGAAACATTGCATGTTGGTGAAGGGCATATTGAAGAAGCATCAGCCGAGTGGTTCCTGTGGGAGAACAACTCCATTTGGCTCACTAACTTCACAACCATCAGGCTTCCAAGCAGCTCTCAAGGAAACTCAGTTTTCACACTCTATGCTTAGTGCCCTTTGAGTGCATTATCTAGGAATGAACATGGTAGAGCATCCCACACGTACGAATGCTCCACTTGCGGTTTTCACATGCCACCAACTCCACATTCACAGGCAACTTCAGTGCCACAGCCGTTTTCAGATAGCCCTCAATGCAAAGGCTCTAGACGCAAATATTGGTGTGAGAGCTAATTCAATCAAGGAAACACTGCATGTTGGTGAAGGGCATATTGAAGAAGGATCAGCCGAGTGGTTCTTGTGGGAGAACAACTCCATTTGGCTCACTAACTTCACACACCATCAGGCTTCCAAGCAGCTCTCAAGGAAACTCAGTTTTCACACTCCATGCTTAGTGCTTTTTGAGTGCCTAGGACTGAAATGAAGCTTGGTCAGCATCCCACATAAAGGAATGCTCCACATGCGGGTTTCACATGCCACCAACTCCACATTCACAGGCAACTTCAGCGCCACAGCCGTTTTCAGATAGCCCTCAATGCAAAGGCTCTAGACGCAAATATTGGTGTGAGAGCTAATTCAATGAAGGAAACACTGCATGTTGGTGAAGGGCATATTGAAGAAGGATCAGCCGAGTGGTTCTTGTGGGAGAACAACTCCATTTGGCTCACTAACTTCACACACCATCAGGCTTCCAAGCAGCTCTCAAGGAAACTCAGTTTTCACACTCTATGCTTAGTGCTCTTTGTGTGCCTAGGACTGAAATGAAGCTTGGAGAGCATCCCACACAAACGAATGCTCCACATGCGGGTTTCACATGCCACCAACTCCACATTCACAGGCAACTTCAGCGCCACAGCCGTTTTCAGATAGCCCTCAATGCAAAGGCTCTAGACGCAAATATTGGTGTGAGAGCTAATTCAATCAAGGAAACACTGCATGTTGGTTAAGGGCATATTGAAGAAGAATCAGCCGTGTGGTTCTTGTGGGAGAACAACTCCATTTGGCTCCCTAACTACACACACCATCAGGCTTCCAAGCAGCTCTCAAGGAAACTCAGTTTTCACACTCTATGCTTAGTGCTCTTTGAGTGCCTAGGACTGAAAGAAGGTTGCAGAGCATCCCACATAAACGAATGCTCCACATGCGGGTTTCACATGCCACCAACTCCACATTCACAGGCAACTTCAGCGCCACAGCCGTTTTCAGATAGCCCTCAATGCAAAGGCTCTAGACGCAAATATTGGTGTGAGAGATAATTCAATCAAGGAAACACTGCATGTTGGTGAAGGGCATATTGAAGAAGGATCAGCCGAGTGGTTCCTGTGGGAGAACAACTCCATTTGGCTCACTAACTTCACACACCATCAGGCTTCCAAGCAGCTCTCAAGGAAACTCAGTTTTCACACTCTATGCTTAGTGCCCTTTGAGTGCATTATCTAGGAATGAACCTGGTAGAGCATCCCACACAAACGAATGCTCCACATGCGGGTTTCACATGCCACCAACTCCACATTCACAGGCAACTTCAGCGCCACAGCCGTTTTCAGATAGCCCTCAATGCAAAGGCTCTAGACGCAAATATTGGTGTGAGAGCTAATTCAATCAAGGAAACACTGCATGTTGGTGAAGGGCATATTGAAGAAGGATCAGCCGAGTGGTTCCTGTGTGAGAACAACTCCATTTGGCTCACTAACTTCACCACCATCAGGCTTCCAAGCAGCTCTCAAGGAAACTCAGTTTTCACACTCTATGCTTAGTGCCCTTTGAGTGCCTAGGACTGAAATGAATCTTGGAGAGCATCCCGCATAAAGGAATGCTCCACATGCGGGTTTCACATGCCACCAACTCCACATTCACAGGCAACTTCAGCGCCACAGCCGTTTTCAGATAGCCCTCAATGCAAATGATCTAGACGCAAATATTGGTGTGAGAGCTAATTCAATCAAGGAAACACTGCATGTTGGTGAAGGGCATATTGAAGAAGAGGATCAGCCGAGTGGTTCTTGTGGAGAACAACTCCATTTGGCTCACTAACTTCACACACCATCAGGCTTCCAAGCAGCTCTCAAGGAAACTCAGTTTTCACACTCTATGCTTAGTGCTCTTTGTGTGCCTAGGACTGAAATGAAGCTTGGTCAGCATCCCACACAAACGGATGCTCCACATGCGGGTTTCACATGCCACCAACTCCACATTCACAGGCAACTTCAGCGCCGCAGCCGTTTTCAGATAGCCCTCAATGCAAAGGCTCTAGACGCAAATATTGTTGTGAGAGCTAATTCAATCAAGGAAACACTGCATGTTGGTGAAGGGCATATTGAAGAAGGATCAGCCGAGTGGTTCTTGTGGGAGAACAACTCCATTTGGCTCACTAACTTCACACACCATCAGGCTTCCAAGCAGCTCTCAAGGAAACTCAGTTTTCACACTCCATGCTTAGTGCTCTTTGAGTGCCTAGGACTGAAATGAAGCTTAGAGAGCATCCCACATAAAGGAATGCTCCACATGCGGGTTTCACATGCCACCAACTCCACATTCACAGGCAACTTCAGCGCCACAGCCGTTTTCAGATAGCCCTCAATGCAAAGGCTCTAGACGCAAATATTGGTGTGAGAGCTAATTCAATCAAGGAAACACAGCATGTTGGTGAAGGGCATATTGAAGAAGGATCGTCATGTGGTTCTTGTGGGAGAACAACTCCATTTGGCTCACTAACTTCACACACCATCAGGCTTCCAAGCAGCTCTCAAGGAAACTCAGTTTTCACACTCTATGCTTAGTTCCCTTTGAGTGCATTATCTAGGAATGAACCTGGTAGAGCATCCCACACAAACGAATGCTCCACATGCGGGTTTCACATGCCACCAACTCCACAATCACAGGCAACTTCAGCGCCACAGCCGTTTTCAGATAGCCCTCAATGCAAAGGCTCTAGACGCAAATATTGGTGTGAGAGCTAATTCAATCAAGGAAACACTGCATGTTGGTGAAGGGCATATTGAAGAAGGATCAGCCGAGTGGTTCCTGTGGGAGAACAACTCCATTTGGCTCACTAACTTCACAACCATCAGGCTTCCAAGCAGCTCTCAAGGAAACTCAGTTTTCACACTCTATGCTTAGTGCCCTTTGAGTGCCTAGGACTGAAATGAAGCTTGGAGAGCATCCCGCATAAAGGAATGCTCCACATGCGGGTTTCACATGCCACCAACTCCACATTCACAGGCAACTTCAGCGCCACAGCCGTTTTCAGATAGCCCTCAATGCAAAGTCTCTAGATGCAAATATTGGTGTGAGAGCTAATTCAATCAAGGAAATACTGCATGTTGGCGAAGGGCATATTGAAGAAGGATCAGCCGAGTGGTTCTTGTGGGAGAACAACTCCATTTGGCTCACTAACTTCACACACCATCAGGCTTCCAAGCAGCTCTCAAGGAAACTCAGTTTTCACACTCTATGCTTAGTGCTCTTTGTGTGGCTAGGACTGAAATGAAGCTTGGTCAGCATCCCACACAAACGAATGCTCCACATGCAGGTTTCACATGCCACCAACTCCACATTCACAGGCAACTTCAGCGCCACAGCCGTTTTCAGATAGCCCTCAATGCAAAGGCTCTAGACGCAAATATTGGTGTGAGAGCTAATTCAATCAAGGAAACACTGCATGTTGGTGAAGGGCATATTGAAGAAGGATCAGCCGAGTGGTTCTTGTGGGAGAACAACTTCATTTGGCTCACTAACTTCACACACCATCAGGCTTCCAAGCAGCTCTCAAGGAAACTCAGTTTTCACACTCTAGGCTTAGTGCCCTTTGAGTGCATTATCTAGGAATGAACATGGTAGAGCATCCCACACAAACGAATGCTCCACATGCGGGTTTCACATGCCACCAACTCCACATTCACAGGCAACTTCAGCGCCACAGCCGTTTTCAGATAGCCCTCAATGCAAAGGCTCTAGACGCAAATATTGGTGTGAGAGCTAATTCAATCAAGGAAACACTGCATGTTGGTGAAGGGCATATTGAAGAAGGATCAGCCGAGTGGTTCTTGTGGGAGAACAACTCCATTTGGCTCCCTAACTTCACACACCATCAGGCTTCAAAGCAGCTCTCAAGGAAACTCAGTTTTCACACTCTATGCTTAGTGCTCTTTGTGTGCCTAGGACTGAAATGAAGCTTGGTCAGCATCCCACACAAACGAATGCTCCACATGCGGGTTTCACATGCCACCAACTCCACATTCACAGGCAACTTCAGTGCCACAGCCGTTTTCAGATAGCCCTCAATGCAAAGGCTCTAGACGCAAATATTGGTGTGAGAGCTAATTCAATCAAGGAAACATTGCATGTTGGTGAAGGGCATATTGAAGAAGGATCAGCCGAGTGGTTCTTGTGGGAGAACAACTCCATTTGGCTCACTAACTTCACACACCATCAGGCTTCCAAGCAGCTCTCAAGGAAACTCAGTTTTCACACTCTAGGCTTAGTGCTCTTTGTGTGCCTATTACTGAAATGAATCTTGTTCAGCATCCAACACAAACGAATGCTCCACATGCGGGTTTCACATGCCACCAACTCCACATTCACAGGCAACTTCAGCGCCACAGCCGTTTTCAGATAGCCCTGAAAGCAAAGGCTCTAGACGCAAATATTGGTGTGAGAGCTAATTCAATCAAGGAAACACTGCATGTTGGTGAAGGGCATATTGAAGAAGGATCAGCCGAGTGGTTCTTGTGGGAGAACAACTCCATTTGGTTCACTAACTTCACACACCATCAGGCTTCCAAGCAGCTCTCAAGGAAACTCAGTTTTCACACTCTATGCTTAGTGCCCTTTGAGTGCATTATCTAGGAATGAACATGGTAGAGCATCCCACACAAACGAATGCTCCACATGCGAGTTTCACATGCCACAACTCCACATTCACAGGCAACTTCAGCGCCACAGCCGTTTTCAGATAGCCCTCAATGCAAAGGCTCTAGACGCAAATATTGGTGTGAGAGCTAATTCAATCAAGGAAACACTGCATGTTGGTGAAGGGCATATTGAAGAAGGATCAGCCGAGTGGTTCTTGTGGGAGAACAACTCCATTTGGCTCACTAACTTCACACACCATCAGGCTTCCAAGCAGCTCTCAAGGAAACTCAGTTTTCACACTCTATGCTTAGTGCCCTTTGAGTGCATTATCTAGGAATGAACCTGGTAGAGCATCCCACACAAACGAATGCTCCACATGCGGGTTTCACATGCCACCAACTCCACATTCACAGGCAACTTCAGCGCCACAGCCGTTTTCAGATAGCCCTCAATGCAAAGGCTCTAGACGCAAATATTGGTGTGAGAGCTAATTCAATCAAGGAAACACTGCATGTTGGTGAAGGGCATATTGAAGAAGGATCAGCCGAGTGGTTCTTGTGGGAGAACAACTCCATTTGGCTCACTAACTTCACACACCATCAGACTTCCAAGCAGCTCTCAAGGAAACTCAGTTTTCACACTCTATGCTTAGTTTCCTTTGAGTGCATTATCTAGGAATGAACTTGGTAGAGCATCATACACGTACGAATGCTCCACTTACGGATTTCACATGCCACCAACTCCACATTCACAGGCAACTTCAGCGCCACAGCCGTTTCCAGATAGCCCTCAATGCAAAGGCTCTAGACGCAAATATTGGTGTGAGAGCTAATTCAATCAAGGAAACACTGCATGTTGGTGAAGGGCATATTGAAGAAGGATCAGCCGAGTGGTTCTTGTGGGAGAACAACTCCATTTGGCTCACTAACTTCACACACCATCAGGCTTCCAAGCAGCTCTCAAGGAAACTCAGTTTTCACACTCTATTCTTATTGTCCTTTGAGTGCATTATCTAGGAATGAACATGGTTAGAGCATCCCACGTAAACGAATGCTCCACATGCGGGTTTCACATGCCACCAACTCCACATTCACAGGCAACTTCAGCGCCACAGCCGTTTTCAGATAGCCCTCAATGCAAAGGCTCTAGACGCAAATATTGGTGTGAGAGCTAATTCAATCAAGGAAACACTGCATGTTGGTGAAGGGCATATTGAAGAAGGATCAGCCGAGTGGTTCTTGTGGGAGAACAACTCCATTTGGCTCACTAACTTCACACACCATCAGGCTTCCAAGCAGCTCTCAAGGAAACTCAGTTTTCACACTCTATGCTTAGTGCCCTTTGAGTGCATTATCTAGGAATGAACCTGGTAGAGCATCCCACACAAACGAATGCTCCACATGCGGGTTTCACATGCCACCAACTCCACATTCACAGGCAACTTCAGCGCCACAGCCGTTTTCAGATAGCCCTGAAAGCAAAGGCTCTAGACGCAAATATTGGTGTGAGAGCTAATTCAATCAAGGAAACACTGCATGTTGGTGAAGGGCATATTGAAGAAGGATCAGCCGAGTGGTTCTTGTGGGAGAACAACTCCATTTGGTTCACTAACTTCACACACCATCAGGCTTCCAAGCAGCTCTCAAGGAAACTCAGTTTTCACACTCTATGCTTAGTGCCCTTTGAGTGCATTATCTAGGAATGAACATGGTAGAGCATCCCACACAAACGAATGCTCCACATGCGAGTTTCACATGCCACAACTCCACATTCACAGGCAACTTCAGCGCCACAGCCGTTTTCAGATAGCCCTCAATGCAAAGGCTCTAGACGCAAATATTGGTGTGAGAGCTAATTCAATCAAGGAAACACTGCATGTTGGTGAAGGGCATATTGAAGAAGGATCAGCCGAGTGGTTCTTGTGGGAGAACAACTCCATTTGGCTCACTAACTTCACACACCATCAGGCTTCCAAGCAGCTCTCAAGGAAACTCAGTTTTCACACTCTATGCTTAGTGCCCTTTGAGTGCATTATCTAGGAATGAACCTGGTAGAGCATCCCACAGAAACGAATGCTCCACATGCGGGTTTCACATGCCACCAACTCCACATTCACAGGCAACTTCAGCGCCACAGCCGTTTTCAGATAGCCCTCAATGCAAAGGCTCTAGACGCAAATATTGGTGTGAGAGCTAATTCAATCAAGGAAACATTGCATGTTGGTGAAGGGCATATTGAAGAAGGATCAGCCGAGTGGTTCCTGTGGGAGAACAACTCCATTTGGCTCACTAACTTCACAACCATCAGGCTTCCAAGCAGCTCTCAAGGAAACTCAGTTTTCACACTCTATGCTTAGTGCCCTTTGAGTGCATTATCTAGGAATGAACCTGGTAGAGCATCCCACACGTACGAATGCTCCACTTGCGGTTTTCACATGCCACCAACTCCACATTCACAGGCAACTTCAGTGCCACAGCCGTTTTCAGATAGCCCTCAATGCAAAGGCTCTAGACGCAAATATTGGTGTGAGAGCTAATTCAGTGAAGGAAACACTGCATGTTGGTGAAGGGCATATTGAAGAAGGATCAGCCGAGTGGTTCTTGTGGGAGAACAACTCCATTTGGCTCACTAACTTCACACACCATCAGGCTTCCAAGCAGCTCTCAAGGAAACTCAGTTTTCACACTCCATGCTTAGTGCTTTTTGAGTGCCTAGGACTGAAATGAAGCTTAGAGAGCATCCCACATAAAGGAATGCTCCACATGCGGGTTTCACATGCCACCAACTCCACATTCACAGGCAACTTCAGCGCCACAGCCGTTTTCAGATAGCCCTCAATGCAAAGGCTCTAGACGCAAATATTGGTGTGAGAGCTAATTCAGTGAAGGAAACACTGCATGTTGGTGAAGGGCATATTGAAGAAGGATCAGCCGAGTGGTTCTTGTGGGAGAACAACTCCATTTGGCTCACTAACTTCACACACCATCAGGCTTCCAAGCAGCTCTCAAGGAAACTCAGTTTTCACACTCTATGCTTAGTGCTCTTTGTGTGCCTAGGACTGAAATGAAGCTTGGAGAGCATCCCACACAAACGAATGCTCCACATGCGGGTTTCACATGCCACCAACTCCACATTCACAGGCAACTTCAGCGCCACAGCCGTTTTCAGATAGCCCTCAATGCAAAGGCTCTAGACGCAAATATTGGTGTGAGAGCTAATTCAATCAAGGAAACACTGCATGTTGGTTAAGGGCATATTGAAGAAGAATCAGCCGAGTTGTTCTTGTGGGAGAACAACTCCATTTGGCTCCCTAACTACACACACCATCAGCCTTCCAAGCAGCTCTCAAGGAAACTCAGTTTTCACACTCTATGCTTAGTGCCCTTTGTATGGCAAGACTGAAATGAACCTGGTAAAGCATCCCACACAAACGAATGCTCCACATGCGGGTTTCACATGCCACCAACTCCACATTTACAGGCAACTTCAGCGCCACAGCCGTTTTCAGATAGCCCTCAATGCAAAGGCTCTAGACGCAAATATTGGTGTGAGAGCCCATTCAATCAAGGAAACACTGCATGTTGGTGAAGGGCATATTGAAGAAGGATCAGCCGAGTGGTTCTTGTGGGAGAACAATTCCATTTGGCTCACTAACTTCACACACCATCAGGCTTCCAAGCAGCTCTCAAGGAAACTCAGTTTTCACACTCTATGCTTAGTGCCCTTTGTATGGCAAGACTGAAATGAACCTGGTAAAGCATCCCACACAAACGAATGCTCCACATGCGGGTTTCACATGCCACCAACTCCAGATTCACAGGCAACTTCAGCGAAACAGCCGTTTTCAGATAGCCCTCAATGCAAATGCTCTAGACGCAAATATTGGTGTGAGAGCTAATTCAATCAAGGAAACACTGCATGTTGGTGAAGGGCATATTGAAGAAGGATCAGCCGAGTGGTTCTTGTGGGAGAACAACTCCATTTGGCTCACTAACTTCACACACCATCAGGCTTCCAAGCAGCTCTCAAGGAGACTCAGTTTTCACACTCTATTCTTATTGTCCTTTGAGTGCATTATCTAGGAATGAACATGGTAGAGCATCCCACACAAACGAATGCTCCACATGCGGGTTTCACATGCCACCAACTCCACATTCACAGGCAACTTCAGCGCCACAGCCGTTTTCAGATAGCCCTCAATGCAAAGGCTCTAGACGCAAATATTGGTGTGAGAGCTAATTCAATCAAGGAAACACTGCATGTTGGTGAAGGGCATATTGAAGAAGGATCAGCCGAGTGGTTCTTGTGGGAGAACAACTCCATTTGGCTAACTAACTTCACACACCATCAGGCTTCCAAGCAGCTCTCAAGGAAACTCAGTTTTCACACTCTATGCTTAGTGCTCTTTGTGTGCCTAGGACTGAAATGAAGCTTGGTCAGCATCCCACACAAACGAATGCTCCACATGCGGGTTTCACATGCCACCAACTCCACATTCACAGGCAACTTCAGCGCCACAGCCGTTTTCAGATAGCCCTCAATGCAAAGGCTCTAGACGCAAATATTGGTGTGAGAGCTAATTCAATCAAGGAAACACTGCATGTTGGTGAAGGGCATAGTGAAGAAGGATCAGCCGAGTGGTTCTTGTGGGAGAACAACTCCATTTGGCTCACTAACTTCACACACCATCAGACTTCCAAGCAGCTCTCAAGGAAACTCAGTTTTCACACTCTATGCTTAGTTCCCTTTGAGTGCATTATCTAGGAATGAACATGGTAGAGCATCATACACGTACGAATGCTCCACTTACGGATTTCACATGCCACCAACTCCACATTCACAGGCAACTTCAGCGCCACAGCCGTTTCCAGATAGCCCTCAATGCAAAGGCTCTAGACGCAAATATTGGTGTGAGAGCTAATTCAATCAAGGAAACACTGCATGTTGGTGAAGGGCATATTGAAGAAGGATCAGCCGAGTGGTTCTTGTGGGAGAACAACTCCATTTGGCTCACTAACTTCACACACCATCAGGCTTCCAAGCAGCTCTCAAGGAAACTCAGTTTTCACACTCTATGCTTAGTGCCCTTTGAGTGCATTATCTAGGAATGAACATGGTAGAGCATCATACAGGTACGAATGCTCCACTTGCGGGCTTCACATGCCACCAACTCCACATTCACAGGCAACTTCAGCGCCACAGCCGTTTTCAGATAGCCCTCAATGCAAAGGCCCTAGACGCAAATATTGGTGTGAGAGCCCATTCAATCAAGGAAACACTGCATGTTGGTGAAGGGCATATTGAAGAAGGATCAGCCGAGTGGTTCTTGTGGGAGAACAACTCCATTTGGCTCACTAACTTCACACACCATCAGGCTTCCAAGCAGCTCTCAAGCAAACTCAGTTTTCACACTCTATGCTTAGTGCTCTTTGTGTGCCTAGGACTGAAATGAAGCTTGGTCAGCATCCCACACAAACGAATGCTCCACATGCGGGTTTCACATGCCACCAACTCCACATTCACAGGCAACTTCAGCGAAACAGCCGTTTTCAGATAGCCCTCAATGCAAATGATCTAGACGCAAATATTGGTGTGAGAGCTAATTCAATCAAGGAAACACTGCATGTTGGTGAAGGGCATATTGAAGAAGGATCAGCCGAGTGGTTCTTGTGGGAGAACAACTCCATTTGGCTCACTAACTTCACACACCATCAGGCTTCCAAGCAGCTCTCAAGGAGACTCAGTTTTCACACTCTATTCTTATTGTCCTTTGAGTGCATTATCTAGGAATGAACATGGTAGAGCATCCCACGCAAACGAATGCTCCACATGCGGGTTTCACATGCCACCAACTCCACATTCACAGGCAACTTCAGCGCCACAGCCGTTTTCAGATAGCCCTCAATGCAAAGGCTCTAGACGCAAATATTGGTGTGAGAGCTAATTCAATCAAGGAAACACTGCATGTTGGTGAAGGGCATATTGAAGAAGGATCAGCCGAGTGGTTCTTGTGGGAGAACAACTCCATTTGGCTAACTAACTTCACACACCATCAGGCTTCCAAGCAGCTCTCAAGGAAACTCAGTTTTCACACTCTATGCTTAGTGCTCTTTGTGTGCCAAGGACTGAAATGAAGCTTGGTCAGCATCCCACACAAACGAATGCTCCACATGCGGGTTTCACATGCCACCAACTCCACATTCACAGGCAACTTCAGCGCCACAGCCGTTTTCAGATAGCCCTCAATGCAAAGGCTCTAGACGCAAATATTGGTGTGAGAGCTAATTCAATCAAGGAAACACTGCATGTTGGTGAAGGGCATAGTGAAGAAGGATCAGCCGAGTGGTTCTTGTGGGAGAACAACTCCATTTGGCTCACTAACTTCACACACCATCAGACTTCCAAGCAGCTCTCAAGGAAACTCAGTTTTCACACTCTATGCTTAGTTCCCTTTGAGTGCATTATCTAGGAATGAACATGGTAGAGCATCATACACGTACGAATGCTCCACTTACGGATTTCACATGCCACCAACTCCACATTCACAGGCAACTTCAGCGCCACAGCCGTTTCCAGATAGCCCTCAATGCAAAGGCTCTAGACGCAAATATTGGTGTGAGAGCTAATTCAATCAAGGAAACACTGCATGTTGGTGAAGGGCATATTGAAGAAGGATCAGCCGAGTGGTTCTTGTGGGAGAACAACTCCATTTGGCTCACTAACTTCACACACCATCAGGCTTCCAAGCAGCTCTCAAGGAAACTCAGTTTTCACACTCTATGCTTAGTGCCCTTTGAGTGCATTATCTAGGAATGAACATGGTAGAGCATCATACAGGTACGAATGCTCCACTTGCGGGCTTCACATGCCACCAACTCCACATTCACAGGCAACTTCAGCGCCACAGCCGTTTTCAGATAGCCCTCAATGCAAAGGCCCTAGACGCAAATATTGGTGTGAGAGCCCATTCAATCAAGGAAACACTGCATGTTGGTGAAGGGCATATTGAAGAAGGATCAGCCGAGTGGTTCTTGTGGGAGAACAACTCCATTTGGCTCACTAACTTCACACACCATCAGGCTTCCAAGCAGCTCTCAAGGAAACTCAGTTTTCACACTCTATGCTTAGTGCCCTTTGTATGGCAAGACTGAAATGAACCTGGTAGAGCATCCCACACAAACGAATGCTCCACATGCGGGTTTCACATGCCACCAACTCCACATTTACAGGCAACTTCAGCGCCACAGCCGTTTTCAGATAGCCCTCAATGCAAAGGCTCTAGACGCAAATATTGGTGTGAGAGCCCATTCAATCAAGGAAACACTGCATGTTGGTGAAGGGCATATTGAAGAAGCATCAGCCGAGTGGTTCTTGTGGGAGAACAACTCCATTTGGCTCACTAACTTCACACACCATCAGGCTTCCAAGCAGCTCTCAAGGAAACTCAGTTTTCACACTCTATTCTTATTGTCCTTTGAGTGCATTATCTAGGAATGAACATGGTAGAGCATCCCACGCAAACGAATGCTCCACATGCGGGTTTCACATGCCACCAACTCCACATTCACAGGCAACTTCAGCGCCACAGCCGTTTTCAGATAGCCCTCAATGCAAAGGCTCTAGACGCAAATATTGGTGTGAGAGCTAATTCAATCAAGGAAACACTGCATGTTGGTGAAGGGCATATTGAAGAAGGATCAGCCGAGTGGTTCTTGTGGGAGAACAACTCCATTTGGCTCACTAACTTCACACACCATCAGGCTTCCAAGCAGCTCTCAAGGAAACTCAGTTTTCACACTCTAGGCTTAGTGCTCTTTGTGTGCCTATTACTGAAATGAATCTTGTTCAGCATCCCACACAAACGAATGCTCCACATGCGGGTTTCACATGCCACCAACTCCACATTCACAGGCAACTTCAGCGCCACAGCCGTTTTCAGATAGCCCTGAAAGCAAAGGCTCTAGACGCAAATATTGGTGTGAGAGCTAATTCAATCAAGGAAACACTGCATGTTGGTGAAGGGCATATTGAAGAAGGATCAGCCGAGTGGTTCTTGTGGGAGAACAACTCCATTTGGTTCACTAACTTCACACACCATCAGGCTTCCAAGCAGCTCTCAAGGAAACTCAGTTTTCACACTCTATGCTTAGTGCCCTTTGAGTGCATTATCTAGGAATGAACATGGTAGAGCATCCCACACAAACGAATGCTCCACATGCGGGTTTCACATGCCACCAACTCCACATTCACAGACAACTTCAGCGCCACAGCCGTTTTCAGATAGCCCTCAATGCAAAGGCTCTAGACGCAAATATTGGTGTGAGAGCTAATTCAATCAAGGAAACACTGCATGTTGGTGAAGGGCATATTGAAGAAGGATCAGCCGAGTGGTTCTTGTGGGAGAACAACTCCATTTGGCTCACTAACTTCACACACCATCAGGCTTCCAAGCAGCTCTCAAGGAAACTCAGTTTTCACACTCTATGCTTAGTGCCCTTTGAGTGCATTATCTAGGAATGAACCTGGTAGAGCATCCCACACAAACGAATGCTCCACATGCGGGTTTCACATGCCACCAACTCCACATTCACAGGCAACTTCAGCGCCACAGCCGTTTTCAGATAGCCCTCAATGCAAAGGCTCTAGACGCAAATATTGGTGTGAGAGCTAATTCAATCAAGGAAACATTGCATGTTGGTGAAGGGCATATTGAAGAAGGATCAGCCGAGTGGTTCCTGTGGGAGAACAACTCCATTTGGCTCACTAACTTCACAACCATCAGGCTTCCAAGCAGCTCTCAAGGAAACTCAGTTTTCACACTCTATGCTTAGTGCCCTTTGAGTGCATTATCTAGGAATGAACATGGTAGAGCATCCCACACGTACGAATGCTCCACTTGCGGTTTTCACATGCCACCAACTCCACATTCACAGGCAACTTCAGTGCCACAGCCGTTTTCAGATAGCCCTCAATGCAAAGGCTCTAGACGCAAATATTGGTGTGAGAGCTAATTCAATCAAGGAAACACTGCATGTTGGTGAAGGGCATATTGAAGAAGGATCAGCCGAGTGGTTCTTGTGGGAGAACAACTCCATTTGGCTCACTAACTTCACACACCATCAGGCTTCCAAGCAGCTCTCAAGGAAACTCAGTTTTCACACTCCATGTTTAGTGCTTTTTGAGTGCCTAGGACTGAAATGAAGCTTAGAGAGCATCCCACATAAAGGAATGCTCCACATGCGGGTTTCACATGCCACCAACTCCACATTCACAGGCAACTTCAGCGCCACAGCCGTTTTCAGATAGCCCTCAATGCAAAGGCTCTAGACGCAAATATTGGTGTGAGAGCTAATTCAATGAAGGAAACACTGCATGTTGGTGAAGGGCATATTGAAGAAGGATCAGCCGAGTGGTTCTTGTGGAGAACAACTCCATTTGGCTCACTAACTTCACACACCATCAGGCTTCCAAGCAGCTCTCAAGGAAACTCAGTTTTCACACTCTATGCTTAGTGCTCTTTGTGTGCCTAGGACTGAAATGAAGCTTGGAGAGCATCCCACACAAACGAATGCTCCACATGCGGGTTTCACATGCCACCAACTCCACATTCACAGGCAACTTCAGCGCCACAGCCGTTTTCAGATAGCCCTCAATGCAAAGGCTCTAGACGCAAATATTGGTGTGAGAGATAATTCAATCAAGGAAACACTGCATGTTGGTGAAGGGCATATTGAAGAAGGATCAGCCGAGTGGTTCCTGTGGGAGAACAACTCCATTTGGCTCACTAACTTCACACACCATCAGGCTTCCAAGCAGCTCTCAAGGAAACTCAGTTTTCACACTCTATGCTTAGTGCCCTTTGAGTGCATTATCTAGGAATGAACCTGGTAGAGCATCCCACACAAACGAATGCTCCACATGCGGGTTTCACATGCCACCAACTCCACATTCACAGGCAACTTCAGCGCCACAGCCGTTTTCAGATAGCCCTCAATGCAAAGGCTCTAGACGCAAATATTGGTGTGAGAGCTAATTCAATCAAGGAAACACTGCATGTTGGTGAAGGGCATATTGAAGAAGGATCAGCCGAGTGGTTCTTGTGGGAGAACAACTCCATTTGGCTCACTAACTTCACACACCATCAGGCTTCCAAGCAGCTCTCAAGGAAACTCAGTTTTCACACTCTATGCCTAGTGCTCTTTGTGTGCCTAGGACTGAAATGAAGCTTGGTCAGCATCCCACACAAACGAATGCTCCACATGCGGGTTTCACATGCCACCAACTCCACATTCACAGGCAACTTCAGCGCCACAGCCGTTTTCAGATAGCCCTCAATGCAAAGGCTCTAGACGCAAATATTGGTGTGAGAGCTAATTCAATCAAGGAAACACTGCATGTTGGTGAAGGGCATATTGAAGAAGGATCAGCCGAGTGGTTCTTGTGGGAGAACAACTCCATTTGGCTCACTAACTTCACACACCATCAGGCTTCCAAGCAGCTCTCAAGGAAACTCAGTTTTCACACTCCATGCTTAGTGCTCTTTGAGTGCCTAGGACTGAAATGAAGCTTAGAGAGCATCCCACATAAAGGAATGCTCCACATGCGGGTTTCACATGCCACCAACTCCACATTCACAGGCAACTTCAGCGCCACAGCCGTTTTCAGATAGCCCTCAATGCAAAGGCTCTAGACGCAAATATTGGTGTGAGAGCTAATTCAATCAAGGAAACACAGCATGTTGGTGAAGGGCATATTGAAGAAGGATCGTCGTGTGGTTCTTGTGGGAGAACAACTCCATTTGGCTCACTAACTTCACACACCATCAGGCTTCCAAGCAGCTCTCAAGGAAACTCAGTTTTCACACTCTATGCTTAGTTCCCTTTGAGTGCATTATCTAGGAATGAACATGGTAGAGCATCCCACACAAACGAATGCTCCACATGCGGGTTTCACATGCCACCAACTCCACAATCACAGGCAACTTCAGCGCCACAGCCGTTTTCAGATAGCCCTCAATGCAAAGGCTCTAGACGCAAATATTGGTGTGAGAGCTAATTCAATCAAGGAAACACTGCATGTTGGTGAAGGGCATATTGAAGAAGGATCAGCCGAGTGGTTCCTGTGGGAGAACAACTCCATTTGGCTCACTAACTTCACAACCATCAGGCTTCCAAGCAGCTCTCAAGGAAACTCAGTTTTCACACTCTATGCTTAGTGCCCTTTGAGTGCCTAGGACTGAAATGAAGCTTGGAGAGCATCCCGCATAAAGGAATGCTCCACATGCGGGTTTCACATGCCACCAACTCCACATTCACATGCAACTTCAGCGCCACAGCCGTTTTCAGATAGCCCTCAATGCAAAGTCTCTAGATGCAAATATTGGTGTGAGAGCTAATTCAATCAAGGAAACACAGCATGTTGGTGAAGGGCATATTGAAGAAGGATCAGCCGAGTGGTTCTTGTGGGAGAACAACTCCATTTGGCTCACTAACTTCACACACCATCAGGCTTCCAAGCAGCTCTCAAGGAAACTCAGTTTTCACACTCTAGGCTTAGTGCCCTTTGAGTGCATTATCTAGGAATGAACATGGTAGAGCATCCCACACAAACGAATGCTCCACATGCGGGTTTCACATGCCACCAACTCCACATTCACAGGCAACTTCAGCGCCACAGCCGTTTTCAGATAGCCCTCAATGCAAAGGCTCTAGACGCAAATATTGGTGTGAGAGCTAATTCAATCAAGGAAACACTGCATGTTGGTGAAGAGCATATTGAAGAAGGATCAGCCGAATGGTTCTTGTGGGAGAACAACTCCATGTGGCTCACTAACTTCACACACCATCAGGCTTCCAAGCAGCTCTCAAGGAAACTCAGTTTTCACACTATATGCTTAGTGCCCTTTGAGTGCCTAGGACTGAAATGAACATGGTAGAGCATCCCACACAAACGAATGCTCCACATGCGGGTTTCACATGCCACCAACTCCACATTCACAGGCAACTTCAGCGCCACAGCCGTTTTCAGATAGCCCTCAATGCAAAGGCTCTAGACGCAAATATTGGTGTGAGAGCTAATTCAATCAAGGAAACACTGCATGTTGGTGAAGGGCATATTGAAGAAGGATCAGCCGAGTGGTTCTTGTGGGAGAACAACTCCATTTGGCTCACTAACTTCACACACCATCAGGCTTCCAAGCAGCTCTCAAGGAAACTCAGTTTTCACACTCTAGGCTTAGTGCTCTTTGTGTGCCTATTACTGAAATGAATCTTGCTCAGCATCCAACACAAACGAATGCTCCACATGCGGGTTTCACATGCCACCAACTCCACATTCACAGGCAACTTCAGCGCCACAGCCGTTTTCAGATAGCCCTCAATGCAAAGGCTCTAGACGCAAATATTGGTGTGAGAGCTAATTCAATCAAGGAAACATTGCATGTTGGTGAAGGGCATATTGAAGAAGCATCAGCCGAGTGGTTCCTGTGGGAGAACAACTCCATTTGGCTCACTAACTTCACAACCATCAGGCTTCCAAGCAGCTCTCAAGGAAACTCAGTTTTCACACTCTATGCTTAGTGCCCTTTGAGTGCATTATCTAGGAATGAACATGGTAGAGCATCCCACACGTACGAATGCTCCACTTGCGGTTTTCACATGCCACCAACTCCACATTCACAGGCAACTTCAGTGCCACAGCCGTTTTCAGATAGCCCTCAATGCAAAGGCTCTAGACGCAAATATTGGTGTGAGAGCTAATTCAATCAAGGAAACACTGCATGTTGGTGAAGGGCATATTGAAGAAGGATCAGCCGAGTGGTTCTTGTGGGAGAACAACTCCATTTGGCTCACTAACTTCACACACCATCAGGCTTCCAAGCAGCTCTCAAGGAAACTCAGTTTTCACACTCCATGCTTAGTGCTTTTGAGTGCCTAGGACTGAAATGAAGCTTGGTCAGCATCCCACATAAAGGAATGCTCCACATGCGGGTTTCACATGCCACCAACTCCACATTCACAGGCAACTTCAGCGCCACAGCCGTTTTCAGATAGCCCTCAATGCAAAGGCTCTAGACGCAAATATTGGTGTGAGAGCTAATTCAATGAAGGAAACACTGCATGTTGGTGAAGGGCATATTGAAGAAGGATCAGCCGAGTGGTTCTTGTGGGAGAACAACTCCATTTGGCTCACTAACTTCACACACCATCAGGCTTCCAAGCAGCTCTCAAGGAAACTCAGTTTTCACACTCTATGCTTAGTGCTCTTTGTGTGCCTAGGACTGAAATGAAGCTTGGAGAGCATCCCACACAAACGAATGCTCCACATGCGGGTTTCACATGCCACCAACTCCACATTCACAGGCAACTTCAGCGCCACAGCCGTTTTCAGATAGCCCTCAATGCAAAGGCTCTAGACGCAAATATTGGTGTGAGAGCTAATTCAATCAAGGAAACACTGCATGTTGGTTAAGGGCATATTGAAGAAGAATCAGCCGTGTGGTTCTTGTGGGAGAACAACTCCATTTGGCTCCCTAACTACACACACCATCAGGCTTCCAAGCAGCTCTCAAGGAAACTCAGTTTTCACACTCTATGCTTAGTGCTCTTTGAGTGCCTAGGACTGAAAGAAGGTTGCAGAGCATCCCACATAAACGAATGCTCCACATGCGGGTTTCACATGCCACCAACTCCACATTCACAGGCAACTTCAGCGCCACAGCCGTTTTCAGATAGCCCTCACTGCAAAGGCTCTAGACGCAAATATTGGTGTGAGAGATAATTCAATCAAGGAAACACTGCATGTTGGTGAAGGGCATATTGAAGAAGGATCAGCCGAGTGGTTCCTGTGGGAGAACAACTCCATTTGGCTCACTAACTTCACACACCATCAGGCTTCCAAGCAGCTCTCAAGGAAACTCAGTTTTCACACTCTATGCTTAGTGCCCTTTGAGTGCATTATCTAGGAATGAACCTGGTAGAGCATCCCACACAAACGAATGCTCCACATGCGGGTTTCACATGCCACCAACTCCACATTCACAGGCAACTTCAGCGCCACAGCCGTTTTCAGATAGCCCTCAATGCAAAGGCTCTAGACGCAAATATTGGTGTGAGAGCTAATTCAATCAAGGAAACACTGCATGTTGGTGAAGGGCATATTGAAGAAGGATCAGCCGAGTGGTTCCTGTGTGAGAACAACTCCATTTGGCTCACTAACTTCACACACCATCAGGCTTCCAAGCAGCTCTCAAGGAAACTCAGTTTTCACACTCTATGCTTAGTGCCCTTTGAGTGCCTAGGACTGAAATGAATCTTGGAGAGCATCCCGCATAAAGGAATGCTCCACATGCGGGTTTCACATGCCACCAACTCCACATTCACAGGCAACTTCAGCGCCACAGCCGTTTTCAGATAGCCCTCAATGCAAATGATCTAGACGCAAATATTGGTGTGAGAGCTAATTCAATCAAGGAAACACTGCATGTTGGTGAAGGGCATATTGAAGAAGGATCAGCCGAGTGGTTCTTGTGGGAGAACAACTCCATTTGGCTCACTAACTTCACACACCATCAGGCTTCCAAGCAGCTCTCAAGGAAACTCAGTTTTCACACTCTATGCTTAGTGCTCTTTGTGTGCCTAGGACTGAAATGAAGCTTGGTCAGCATCCCACACAAACGGATGCTCCACATGCGGGTTTCACATGCCACCAACTCCACATTCACAGGCAACTTCAGCGCCGCAGCCGTTTTCAGATAGCCCTCAATGCAAAGGCTCTAGACGCAAATATTGGTGTGAGAGCTAATTCAATCAAGGAAACACTGCATGTTGGTGAAGGGCATATTGAAGAAGGATCAGCCGAGTGGTTCTTGTGGGAGAACAACTCCATTTGGCTCACTAACTTCACACACCATCAGGCTTCCAAGCAGCTCTCAAGGAAACTCAGTTTTCACACTCCATGCTTAGTGCTCTTTGAGTGCCTAGGACTGAAATGAAGCTTAGAGAGCATCCCACATAAAGGAATGCTCCACATGCGGGTTTCACATGCCACCAACTCCACATTCACAGGCAACTTCAGCGCCACAGCCGTTTTCAGATAGCCCTCAATGCAAAGGCTCTAGACGCAAATATTGGTGTGAGAGCTAATTCAATCAAGGAAACACAGCATGTTGGTGAAGGGCATATTGAAGAAGGATCGTCATGTGGTTCTTGTGGGAGAACAACTCCATTTGGCTCACTAACTTCACACACCATCAGGCTTCCAAGCAGCTCTCAAGGAAACTCAGTTTTCACACTCTATGCTTAGTTCCCTTTGAGTGCATTATCTAGGAATGAACCTGGTAGAGCATCCCACACAAACGAATGCTCCACATGCGGGTTTCACATGCCACCAACTCCACAATCACAGGCAACTTCAGCGCCACAGCCGTTTTCAGATAGCCCTCAATGCAAAGGCTCTAGACGCAAATATTGGTGTGAGAGCTAATTCAATCAAGGAAACACTGCATGTTGGTGAAGGGCATATTGAAGAAGGATCAGCCGAGTGGTTCCTGTGGGAGAACAACTCCATTTGGCTCACTAACTTCACAACCATCAGGCTTCCAAGCAGCTCTCAAGGAAACTCAGTTTTCACACTCTATGCTTAGTGCCCTTTGAGTGCCTAGGACTGAAATGAAGCTTGGAGAGCATCCCGCATAAAGGAATGCTCCACATGCGGGTTTCACATGA